>NC_081186.1:33837483-34066890 GCF_029867415.1 Vicia villosa
TCAGAAAATGAAGAAGATCACATACAGAATCTGACAAAGTTATTTCAACGCTTACGGAAGTTTCAGCTTCGCCTGAATCCCAACAAGTGCACCTTTGGTGTCTATTCAGGAAAACTCCTTGGTTTCATTGTCAGCAAACGAGGAATTGAAGTAGATCCAGACAAAGTCAAGGCAATTCAAGAAATGCCTTCGCCCAGAACCGAGAAACAAGTTAGAGGATTTCTTGGACGTCTGAATTACATCTCGAGATTCATATATCTCATGACTGCAACTTGCGCTCCTATTTTCAAACTTCTACGGAAAAATCAAAGTTGCGTCTGGACAGACGATTGTCAGAAAGCGTTCGACAGCATTAAGGAATATCTGCTCGAACCACCCATCTTGTCTCCTCCAGTGGAAGGAAGACCTTTGATAATGTACTTAACCGTCTTAGAAGACTCCATGGGTTGTGTCCTTGGACAGCAAGACGAGACAAAGAGAAAAGAGCATGCCATCTACTACCTGAGCAAGAAATTCACTGACTGTGAATCCCGCTACTCCATGCTCGAGAAGACGTGTTGTGCTTTGGCCTGGGCTGCCAAGCGTCTCCGCCAGTACATGATTCGACATACTACTTGTTTGATCTCTCATATGGATCCAATCAAGTACACCTTTGAGAAGCCTGCTTTAACCGGGAGAATTGCCCGTTGGCAGATGTTGTTATCAGAATATGACATTGAGTATCACGCACAGAAAGCCGTGAAAGGAAGCATTCTAGCTGAGCACCTGGCTCACCACCCACTCAATGGTCATGAATCAACCAGTTTCGACTTTCCGGACGAGGACGTCATGTACCTCAAGATGAAAGATTACGACGAGCCACTACCAGACGAAGGACCTGAGATAAGATCCCAGTGGGGCTTAATCTTTGACGGAGCTGTCAATGCTTATGGACGAGGAATTGGGGCAATCATTGTTACACCTCAGGGTACCCATATTCCATTTACTGCCAGATTAACTTTCAAATGCACAAACAATGAGGCCGAATATGAAGCTTGCATCATGGGTCTCGAAGAAGCCATGGATCTAAGAATCAAACACTTGGATGTATACGGAGATTCTGCTTTGGTCATCAATCAAATCAAAGGAGAATGGGAAACACGCCAACCAGGGCTAATTCCTTACAAAGACTACGCGAGAAAATTATTACCATTCTTCGACAGGGTAGATTTTCATCACATTCCTCGTGAAGAAAACAATTTGGCTGATGCATTAGCCACACTCTCTTCCATGATTAGGATAAATCATTGGAATGACATTCCTCGGATCGATGTTATGCGCCTGGATAGGCCCGCTCATGTTTTCACAGTAGAAGCAATCATCGACGACAAACCGTGGTATCACGACATCAAGAACTTTCTTCAAAAGCAAGAGTACCCTCTTGGGGCATCAAAGAAAGATAGAAAGACTTTGAGAAAGTTAGCTTGTAGATTCTTCTTGAATGAAGATGTTCTGTACAAGAGAAACTTCGACATGGTTCTGCTCAGATGCGTTGACAGAAAGGAAGCAGAAATACTCATAAGAGAAATACATGAAGGTTCCTTTGGTACTCACACCAATGGACATACCATGACAAGGAAAATACTGAGAGCAGGATATTATTGGCTGACAATGGAGTCAGATTGCTACCAGTACGCAAAGAGGTGTCACAAATGCCAGATCTACGCCGATAGAATTCATGTGCCACCATCTCTTCTCAACATACTCTCTTCCCCTTGGCCTTTCTCCATGTGGGGAATCGACATGATTGGAATGATCGAGCCAAAAGCGTCCAACGGACATCGCTTCATCTTGGTAGCTATAGACTATTTTACCAAATGGGTTGAAGCAGCTTCATATGCAAACGTTACAAGACAAGTTGTCGTCAGGTTTATCAAGAATCACATCATATGTCGCTACGGCATTCCTAGCAAGATAATCACTGACAATGGGTCAAATTTGAATAACAAAATGATGAAGGAGCTTTGTGAAGAATTCAAGATCGAACATCACAACTCATCTCCTTACAGACTAAAGATGAATGGAGCTGTAGAAGCAGCTAACAAAAACATCAAGAAAATCATTCAGAAGATGGTCATCACTTACAAAGATTGGCATGAAATGCTCCCGTATGCTCTTCATGGTTACCGTACATCAGTACGTACTTCGACTGGAGCAACTCCTTTCTCCCTTGTATATGGCATGGAGGCAGTCCTACCAATAGAGGTTGAGATTCCATCAATGAGAGTCTTGATGGAAGCAAAATTAACAGAAGCCGAGTGGTGTCAAAGCAGATTCGATGAATTGAACTTAATCGAAGAAAAGCGCATGACAGCTTTATGCCACGGACAGCTATATCAACAAAGAATGAAGAAAGCTTTCGACAAAAAGGTTCGACCTCGCACAATCAAAGAAGGCGACCTTGTACTCAAAAAGATTCAATCTTTTCTCACAGATTCGAGAGGGAAATGGGCTCCCAATTATGACGGCCCCTACGTGGTCAAGAGAGCTTTCTCAGGAGGAGCCTTAATACTCACGACTATGGATGGAGAAGAATTCACCCGTCCTGTGAACGTCGACGCAGTCAAGAAATACTTCGCCTAAATAATTAAAAGAACAGCTCGCTAAGTTGAAAACTCGCAAAGAGCGACTTAGGCAAAAAAGAGCGTCTCGGTGAATCGAAAACCCGAAAGGGCGATTCAGGCAAAAGTTAGAGACATAAAAAATAAATAATCAATCCCGGTAGACTTAAAACCCAAAAGGGGTAGTTTACGCAAAAGTTAGGGATATATGGCAAGTAACTATGTTCAGGACAAACTTGATCATTCAAAATCCATAGCGGAGTATTCATCAGCAGTAGGTCATCTTCTACGAAGCACGAATACAGCGCAACTCGGAGTGGAAGGGAAAGATAACGGTCGTCACGTTTCATCGTAGCCCTTTTCCCGAAAATTACCAATTTCCAACTTTGTAAATACTCCATGGAATCAAGCATTTGGCTGATTACCATTCCATATATAATAATTTGAGCCTTGTGCTTTTCCTTTGCAATCTAGTCTTATTCAGTTTCTTGAAATGCATTTTAAGTTTAAACAGTCATTTTCTTGAAACAAATGTTTTCATAAAATAAAAATGAATTTACTTGCAAAAATAAAGGTGAAATTTCTTTCTAAGGTTTACAAACAATAGGAAGAATGCAAACAGTTGCTCCGAGAACGGTTGAGACTCCGGGAACCAATATTTCCCCATGAGGTCGCTTTGCGAACATCTCCCGATGACGGATCTTTACTTCAATTCATATTACTCATTTCGGACAGCGGACAACTGATAACCAGATATTCCCAACAGAGTTCGAACTACAAGAAGAGGACATCTTCTGATCAACAAGAATTCAAGTCGTATCTTAGGATTTTCCATCCGCGACAATTCCATTCACATTCACTTTACATTTTATCATTGCCATAATATTCATGCATACATTACATCATAATTGCATAGCCGAATCAGGCTTTGATCCTGTGAATGCCTAAGTCATTGAGGCATGAACTCAAGTTTCCCCTGCAAGTTCCGGAGAAACTTTTTCCTTCGAAACAACAATTCATACACAAGGATCTCACCAAGCAAGTCAACAGATGGTAGTCTCCCTCAAAGAGATAGTTTGTTCACTTTTGGAATTCCTCAGCCGAGAATCTCCTGTAGAGCGACATTCGACAGTCTTCTTCAGATAAGATAGTCTGCTTCACATTTTGGAATTCCCTACAGGTTTGGTATTTCCCCAGCAGGGTCAAGAGGTGCCACTTCTTGTCAAAGAAAAATTCAGAATCTCCCAGCAGATCGACAAATAATTCCCCAGCGGAGTCAGTGAATGGTAGTCTTCATCCAGGAAGTTAGTTCACGATTCCCAGCGGAGTCAGTGAATGATAGTCTTCGTCCAGAAGATAGTTCAGATTCCCCAACAAAGTCAGCAAATGGCAGTCTCTTTCAGCAGAAGACAGTTTGCTCGCTTTCTATCACAACAAAGTCAGCAAATGGCAGTCTCTTTCAGCAGAAGACAGTTTGCTCGCTTTCTATCACAACAAAGTCAGCAAATGGCAGTCTCTTTCAGCAGAAGACAGTTTGCTCACTTCTTATCATAACAAAGTCAACAGATGGCAGTCTCTTTCAGCAGAAGACAGTTTGCTCACTTTCTATCATAACAAAGTCAGCAAATGGCAGTCTCTTTCAGCAGAAGACAATTTGCTCACTTTCTTTCATGACAGGGTCGACAAATGGCAGTCTCTCCCAGTAGAAGACAGTTTGCTCCCCTAGCAATTGGCAAATGGCAGTCTTTTCCCAAGAAAAGACAGTTTGTCTGCCAAATACTCAAGAGATCGACAAATGGCAGTTTCTTCAAACAGTTTGTCTGTTTCTGGGATGTTTAACTCCCCACAGAGTCGATGAATGGCAGTTTTCCTCTTAGGAAAACAGTTCGTTGATTCCCCAGGCATCAGTTGACGAATGGCAGTTTTCACCCCGAAAACAGTTCGTCCGCCTTCAAACAAAGTCATTAGCCCCTCAAAAGATCATGAGGCCATATGACATTCTTTCAAAGACGTCAAGTCAAAAGGGAAGATGGTGAAGTTTCTTTATTTACCGTCAAATGGCATCTTATCTCCAAGCGCTGGTAAGAAGTTTGACGAGGAAACAAACCTTTGAAGTTTCTCTACAGCCGTCAAATGGCATCTTACCTCCAAGCGCTGGTAAGAAGTTTGACGAGGAAACAAACCTTTGAAGTTTCTTTACTACCATCAAATGGCGTCTCGTCTCCAAGTGCTGATGAGAAGTTTGATGAGGAAACAAACCTTTGGAGCTTTTCTCTTTATCTGAGATATTGTCCAAACGCAACTGAGACCAGTTTCGAGATTTGGACATTCGGAACGAGAGGAGGTTGTTTACCTTTTTCTAAGTATCAACACTTAGTTAAAGAAGATGGATCGCGCATCCTACATTGCCATCCATTCTCCAGAATCCACATCAAGTATTTCTACAGGAGTTTGTCTCCTCATCCCCCGCCAAGTGCGACAACGGGATCAAATCATGCAAAGATTTTATCATCTCAGGAGCGCCCAAAATTCGGGCATTCTTTGATATTTAAGTCTCTTTTACGCAGGAGAGATCGAGATCTCAATCTCTCTCCCTCCAGATAAAAGAAACTTAAATAGGGGCATCTGTCATACCCTAATTTTTGACCCCCCCTGAGATGACATATCTTCAGGATTTTCATCAAGTCAAAGCAAGTACCCAGAGCAACCTGACATTCAATCGAGGGTGTTCAAAGACAAGAAAACTCAGGCAAAGGATCAATCAATAGGAGGATTAGTCTCTAACACAATCATGAGACTCAAGAGCTTCATTATTTCACCTATGATTGATTAAGACACCCAGTCATCTAAACACAGAATTACTCAGATCCACAGACTAGGGTTTTGAGCCTCATCAAGGACTAAAATCAGGGATCACCTTTGGGAAACCATAAAAAGCCCCAGGGGATCATTCAAAGACATCAATCATCTTCAAATAACCCATATGGCAAGATCCACTGGACATCACACCTCAATTCAAAGTCTACAGTCATCATTCTCATCTGGTCGACAATTAGGGTTTTTGACCTAATTCCCCAAGATAGTTGACTTTTTAATCAGGGCATGAATCCAAAACTCAAGACATGATTCAAGAGTCTCTACTACCTCAATATAATCCATTTACATCATTCATTTGAGGAAAAGATCTTGTTCCTACACAAAAGCCCAAAAATTCACTTTGTCAGGAAAAGTCAACTGTGTGGGATCATCATTGACTTTTAAGGTTTTTGGTCAAAAAATGACTTTCAAAGATCAATATCACCAATATATGGATGTCAAAGTCATTTGACCAAAGAAATTCAAAGAAATTCATCAAGGAGCAAAAAGTCGGGAATTAGGGTTTTTGAGGGCATGGTGAGAACTCAAAATTTCACCTACACAACTCAAAAAACTTCCAACATGAAAGTTGTAGATCTTGCAAAATAAAACAACATCTTACATAAGAACTTTTTTCAAAAGATCAACCATTTAAGGGTTTTGAAAATTTTGAAGTTTTAGGTCATAAACACTTAGAAAATTTTCTAAGTGTTTTAACCTAGTTTTCATCCAACTTTGGGCTCATTTTTCACAAATTTCCCAAATGATTCTGAAGAAGACATAAACTAATGATTTGAAGTAGATGTTTAGGGCTTTCCAAATTGTGTTCAACCTTCTCCAAATTCAATTTGAGCTAAGAGTTATGCTTGTTCAAAGTTGGCCTCATGAAGTAAAATTATAGGTCATGCATCATTTTTGAACTTTGAAATTTTGTGCACATGACCTCAATTATGGATGCTACACGACCCATAACATGTCTGAAACAATGCCATGCATTCATTTTCACCATGCCATAAGAATTGAAGAAGATTCTAAAAACAAGAACATGTGATTATGTAATGATTACATTTGTGAATTTATGGCAAATTGATGAATCACCCAAGGAATCTTCTCACCAACCAATTAGAGCTTATTTCTGGCTCAGAATTGTCCCCTAAGATCAAGCAAAATCGAGGGCTAGAGGATTGATCAAATGGAATCAAAATTCTCATCATTGCACTTGGGATATTCTTTGAATTTCTTCATGGCTAAGAAACCAAAACTCTCCCACTAAGCAAGCTCACTCTCTCAATCAGTACTGAACCAATTGCCTATAAATAGAGGCCTCATTCTCATTCAAAAAACACACCAAAGCAACAGAATTCTTGCTTTCTCTTTTCTTTCTTCATACTTAGTTTTTTCAAAGGTCCTTTGGCAAGAAGACTCGGATTCTTCAAACCAAAGCTCTCTCTTTGAAAATAAGTATTCAAACACATTGAGGGAGGCATTTGGGAGTGATCCAAACCTCTGGAACACTTCTGGGAGTGGAGAATCATCACCTTCACCTCTCATTTGGAGCACTTGCAGTTGGAGGACCATGGAGTAATTCAGGAGTTTTCAAGCCAAGCCAATCATCCAGACACACTCCTCAGGTCATAGTGAAGCTAACCAGGTGGCTGCAGCTCATCTGTAACTCGAGAATCATCACCCTCCATGTTCACTTGAAGCTGAAATCGAGGGAGGTCCATAGAGCAATTCAGAAGGATTCAAGCTCCAATAAGCGTTCAGTTAGCATCATTGAGTCTCAAGGGAGCTATTGAGATCATTCATTCAAACCCAGGTGCTCTCTAACATCCTCACGACCTTCATTTTCAGAGGTAAGTTTCTCAACTCCATCCCTCTAATTCGTGTATCTTTCTGGCTAAAACTCAACACCATTCTATTCAGCATCATAAGAGGATTAAAAACCCTCTATCATCAGTCATTTATGCTTCAGTATAGTCATTTAATTTAAATTCCAAATTTTAGGGTTCTTCACGTATTTTAGATAATTTAGTAGATACAGTTAATATAAATCCATGTTAGTTACATATCTAGAATCGTGAGTGAATTTAGAGCAAGTTTGGTTTTTATATCATTGCAAATGGTTGAGAATTGAGGAAGTTCAGAATTTCAAATTGATGGAGCTTGAGGTTGAAGACGAAGATGGTGAAGCGCGCCATTTTTGAATTCTCAGTGGAAAGTTTAAAATATATTTAACTGAAAGCGAGTTTTAAACGAATACATCGTTTAGCTCACTTGGTCACATGCACTTCCACTCTCTCTTGCCATAAGGTCTGGGGTTCGATCCCCCCCCTCAGACCTTTTGTTTTTATTTTCCATTTTAACGCGCGTGTTTCACATATAAACAACTGGGATCCCTCTTTAGTCACACTGAGCGTGTAGCTCAGTTGGCTTTGTTTTGGTGTGGTGACTATAAGGGCGTGAGTTCAAGCCTTGGTGGAGACATTCCTATTTTTTTTACCACTTTTCACACTTATTTTCTTCACAACTTCACACAATTAATTAACCTATCAAACTAATTTATTTTCACTTCATTTTTCACACACTTGTCATTTAATACATCTATTTTGTGAATAATCAAAAAAATCATAAAAATATTATTTATTTCATATATTTTTATTAGATTTAAAATAATATGTTTTAAGTGCTTTATTAAAAACTTTAAATATATACATTCACTTTGTTTTAACCTAATCATTTTGTAAATAAAGTTTATGATAAAACCCTAATTGTTTAGGTCTTAATTAGGCATAGATCTTCATCTTTACCTTAATTAAGTTGACTTTTTGTCAAATTTCAAAACTGTTTTCAATCTCCGAATAAATCAAATGATTAAGGTTTTCAAACAACAAAACCTTGTATCATTCCAAATCATTTTTTTAAATTGCTTTTACACCAGTACTGTAAAGTACTGGGCCTCTAATAGAGTGTAAGTCCCAAACACCTTCTCTTCTTAGCTTGTTTTCAAAACTGTATTTTCAAAATCTTCTTTCTGTTTTCAAAACATTCTTCTGGTATTTGAAGGGCATTATTCCCGGTGAAACTCTTCAGATACCTATGTGACCTTTGCCCATCTTCACTTCTTCTGTTTTCAAAAACCATTAACTGTATATCATATATATATTCAACTGTTATCCATCAATTGCTGGTGAGGCTTTGTACATACTTCTTCAAAGGCCTCCACTCCATCCAGGTTAGGCTTTACAAGCTTTCAATTTACAGTCTTTATTTAAATTACTGTCAAATATAAATTGTGCATATATATTAGTTTAGAACTACGTTTGAGTATAAACCTTAGGACAGTTAAACTATATATATATATTATAGGAATATGGCCTAGGATTGAGAATGTCTTCCCGGTGAAGGCTCTTTCCTAATTAGAGATCTGTAGTTCAAACCCCCAAGATGAATTATTCCCGGTGAAACATCTTGGCAAAAACCTTAGAATCCAAATAATAGGACACATCCACCCAAAGAGGAATTATTCCCGGTGAAACCTCTTACCCATTTGCTTAGAGCCAAAATAAGTTCAAAACTACATAGCTTTCTCTTGTGCTATAACAAGGACCCTCGATTAGCCTCCTCTTGGGCTTTGTACAAGGACCCACAGGCTTCTTAAAAGCATTTCCAGCTTCCTCTTGAGCTTGTATACAAGGACCCATCAGGTTTCTTATAAACATAGGAACAGGTCTTTAGTCACCTTTTAGCCTACCCTGGCGAGTTTCTTCCAATTTAAACCAGACTTTAAACAAGCTAAGTTTGTCTCAATTTTGCATTGAGTACACCTTTTGGAATGAGAGACATGGACAGTCTCTGTCACCATTATCTTCATCAATCTTCCTTAGCAGAGTCTAGGATCTATGTTTATTTTCTCCTCAACATGTGTCAGCCTTCATCTTGGGCTTTAAACAAGAAGTCTCCATTAGATAATCTTTCTGCCATCCATTTCAATCATAAAATCCCTGGAAAGGGTTAGCTTCCACACATTCTTTCATTTTCATAAAATACCTGGAAAGGGTTAGCCTCCACACATTCCTTCATTTTAATCAAAATTCCCTGGAAAGGGTTAGCCTCCAAAATCAATCCATCATTTCAATAAAAACCCCTGGAAAGGGTTAGTCGCCAAAGTCAATTAATAAAAATGTCAAAAATAAGGATTCATTTCTCTTAGGAGATAATTTCCCCAAAAGAGTCAAAACCCCTGGAAAGGGTCAGCCTCCAAAAACATGATAAAGTCAGTCTTTTAACAGACAAATTCACCAGCTGAGTCAAAATCCCTGGAAAGGGTTAGCTTCCAAAGAAAAAACAGTCTTTCAATAGATAAAATCTCCTCAGTAGAGTCAAAACTAACAAAAACAGTTAGCCTCAACCTTGGGCTTCATACAAGGCACCAAACAATAAAACTCCCCTGTCAAGAGTCAGCCTCAACCTTGGGCATTGTACAAGGCAGATAATAGAGTCTCCCCAGTGAGTTCTTCATCACTCAGTAGCCACAACCTTGGGCTTTGTACAAGGCAGATAAACCATATTTTCATGTGTCAAAGATTCCTACCACCTAGGGTCTTTTCCCCATAGAGTCATCCATACTCAGTTTATTTAAGAGTCTGCCACAACCTTGGGCTTTGTACAAGGCAGAAAATAATGTTTTCCCTAGCTAGAGTCAGCCACAACCTTGGGCTTTGTACAAGGCACATAAAATAGAGTCATTCATAGTCTCAAAAATTCAATTATCCTCAACAGTTAGCCACAACCTTGGGCTTTGTACAAGGCACACAAATATAGTCTCCCTAAGTAGAGTCAGCCTCAATTCTGGGCTTTGTACAGAACACCAAATAAAAATCCATCAAATAAACAGAGTCAGCCTCAATTCTGGGCTTCGTACAGAACACAAAAAATACCCTGTAATTAATCCCCAGTGGAGCCATCTCCCAAAGTCAATAATAATTAATAAGTCAATCAAAAAGCCTCAAGCTTTGGCCTCATACAAGCCAGCTAAAGTCAAATCTTTTATACAGTAGATAGACATAGCTTATCTCTATAGAGAGATATTTTTACTACTCTACCACATTCAAACAAACAAACATTTCCATTTCAATCTCAATTTCAATCAAAGTCTCCCATTTAGGACTCTGAAAGACTTGCTCTGGCACATCCCCAGACTTGTACACTTTCCCTAATTTGGACGAGCATCTTTCTTTCATTTATAGAGGCATCTGACTGGCATACTTGCACACACAAGTAAGGTCCCCCTCTTGAATGAAATGAATCCAGTTATTCTGTCACTCCTTTAAATGTTTGTGGTAGAATAGTACAAATACCTCTCTGTAAAGATAATTTCATGTCTCTTTACTGTAAACAGAGATTTAATTCAAAGCTTCAACCTTGAGCTTCAATCAAGGCACCAAAAATAATTAATTTCCCTAGTTAGTTCCCCGAACTACATTAAGCTCTGACTTCCACTAGGGATATGTAGGCATGAGGTTCACAAGGAATCTCAGCGAGCTAATAAAATACCAAAAATAGTCTGTCTGTCTGTCTTTCTTTAATCAATTCAATTCTCTCTCCTAACACAAAGGATAAACTTTCCCAATCATTAGCAGCAAACACAATCACAATGACACAGAGAAGGTTCCTGTAGAGTACTACAGATATGTAGGGTGTTTAAACACTTCCCTATGTATAACCGACCCCCCGGACTCCAGAATTTCTAGTCTAGGTGAAATCCCCACACTTAGCAAACTCCTAGGGTTTAGTTGAGATCTTTTTTTCCCTTTCCTACTTGTAGGACCAATAAGAAAGTTCGTGTGATATCGTAGGAAGAACTGAAACAAAATTCATCCCACCACGGGCGCATTCTCCTTCCAAATTTCGCGTGAAGGGTTTAGCGTGCCGTCCTCCCAAGTGAAACGGGGAGGTAAAGAAAACGACCACCACACTCTGTTTTTTTTTCTATCTTATTATTTGCTTGAGGACAAGCAAAGGTTCAAGTCTGGGGGAATTTGATAACACGATTTTATATCATATATTTAGCCTGAAATCCATAAATATTTATAGCATTTTCCGTTAATTATATTGTTTTATTATGATATTATGCGAGTATTTGCTTTGTTTTAGGTTTTACGCTCTTATTGAGACTATTTGTGAAAAGGAAAGAAATGGAGCTAAAATCACTGCTATTTGTGCCTAAAAGATGGAAAAGGGGTGCTGAAGCAAGAAAGGGGTGCAAAGAAGACCCAATTGTGCAAAGCGCTAGCCCAGCCCACGAAGGAATCAATTGTGTGTGGCCCAAATCATTCCAGCACGTGGAGACGCACGTCTCCAACGTCTCTCTGCCATGTCACCAAGAGGAGACGCACGTCTCCAGCTACTTCCTGGATTTTCTCCACTTGAGACGCACGTCTCAAGTCGTTCAAGGGGTCTCCCCAAAAAGTGGAGACGCACGTCTCCAAGCCCCAGTCAAGAGAAGCTCCTCTTTTCACGCGTTCCAACTGCAGTCCCTCGCCTATAAATAGAGGCTGTCACTTCAGTTCAAAGTGTCTGATTTTCTGCTAACGAAGTGCTGCCGAAATTATTTTGCGACCATTTTTTACTTTCCTGCTTTCAATTCAACTGCTTTAATTTTCTCACAACAATTTCCACACCGGAGATTGTTGTGAACCTTTTATAAATCTAGCCTTACGTTAGATTTATCTTTTATATTCCTTGTTTTAAATCTCTGCCCATTAATTTCCGAAGAACGATCCAGCCAACCTGTGGTGGAAGTTCGATACTTCAAGATTCAATTCAATTCAGATTTATTAAATTTAAGGTTTATTATTTACCGCCTTTATTTATACTATGATTGCATGATATATTATATGTCATTTAACATGCCTTTTATTATAAATCAAATTAATTTATGCATGTTTAACCGTATTAATATGTCTGGCTAATTAACTAAGATATCGGTATGTAAAGTAAGTTAACCGTGGGATCCGAAATAAATTGGCTTAATTATGTTTTATTAAACATCACTTGTTTTTGGTTTATATGTCTAATTTAATTAGTAAGTCTTAAAACCAATAGAGAGAAAGTTTGAGAGGTTAAGACGGTCAAAGGTTAAAATCAATAGAGCGAAAGTTTGAGATCTTTAACTGGATAGTAGACATAGGACATTAGTTTTAAGGATGGCGAAAGCGTATTAAAACTAATTAGAACTTATTTATTTTCAAAAAATGTTTTTACACCCGCGCGGGATGGCGAAAGCGTACGTTAGGGATATTAGCATGTTCCAAGTCGACAGAGCGAAAGTTTGAGATTAGGAGATTTAAATAGATAACAACTTCATAAAACAAGCATTTTATTAATTACGTTGTTTCCAAAAAGCTTTTCTAAATCTAATGGGATGGCGAGAGCGTACATTACGAGTTAGGAAAGTAGTCTAAATCAACAGAGCGAGAGTTTGAAAGGAGGACTTTTAATTAATTGAATTAATAAAGATTTGTAATCGAATTAATATACTAGCCAATGGACCTTCGGATCGCCTAAAGTTAAACGAAATACATACTGATATCCGCCTATTATTATACTTCTTAGAATTCACAATCACTTCCCCTTAGAAACAATCAAAATATTAGTAGCCTTTGTAACACCCTTCTAAACCCCCGCGGAAATATAATATAATCAGAGTAATAACACATCAAGGATGCTACAATTATTAAAATAAATAAAAAACATCAAGTCGATTGTCATGCTTTATTAGAAATTAACCAATATCAAACATGTGTTTAGCACAGCGGAATTTAATTCAACAGTATTAGGAAACATCTCCACACAAATACTCAATACATAAATCCATAGCCAAAATGGCAACAATGTATAACAAGTAACGCTAAGACTAATCGATCCCAGTGTTACAATCAGAGCATGACTCGACACGAACTACGGGCTAGCCTACAAGCTATCTTCACCCAATCAAGACGCCGATACATCCTTAATCTGAAATCATCAAAGTAAGGGTGAGTTTCATTCGAATTAATAACCATTATACAATCATAAGCAATAAAATCTCATAGAAAATATCATCCATCCAACATACATATAGTCGGAATTATTACAATAAGCAAGCATCAATTCAACAATGTTTGGCCATCGGCCCACAACTCTTCATTCCATCAAATAATCAAGTTATATTAACAACAACTCCTTAATACATCAATCATGTAAACACACCAAGGCATAACACTGGATCTCATCCAATCATGTTATAACCAATGCATATGATTCAACTGACACTATGCATGTGGTACCAAAATTCGTGAATCACATTCACAGGACTTCTCTCTTTGATACTGCCCTCTAGTCGCTCACACCCCACATGGGCACACGACTACTGCCTCATCGCTCACACCCCACATGGGCACACGATGACTTCCCGCTAATCTCCGCACAATGGGAATTAGCCTTCCAATGCAAATGATTTATGAATAATGCACACATGACACATACTTACATCATCATACATCATCATTATTCCGATGCTTAACATCGCTTATCACCTCGTACCAATAACGTCACAACAAGTATGTACATGTATAGGCATCATTCAATCATTCACATACGTTCACCATAACCAACATATTAATATTAACAACATATTAATATAAACAATCATCAATCATCACCATCATCATACATCGTTACATCTATCATCATTACACACCATGTAATAAATTGCTAAAACAACTCAACAGTAAAGTCACAAAGCATGTATCATTTACGACATGTTATATACCAACATCACTCATTGGATATGATAATCCCATCACCAACATAAATACATGCATCAATAGTCATATGAATAAGCACATATACATATACCATGTTTCAATTCATCAACAATTCATTCGAGTTTTTAAAGTAAAGTCGGCTACTGCCCATTTTATCACTTTATCAAATAAAGCACCTAATTAGCTTCTCAACGCCCAAAACGGCACATAAATCGGATACTCGGATCAAAAGTTATGGTTTTGTAAAAATAAAACATTTTTAGAAAATATGCTGCAGAACCCGGGTTGTCCCTACGTGGGAACCGGTTCCTAGCTGCTTCCAAAATCACGCCTCTGATTTTTACTATGGGAAACCGGGTTGTCCCTATCTGGGAACCGGTTCCCAGCAACCCAGAATTCATACCTCTCTGTTTTTATAAGGGGGAACTGGTTCGTCCCACATGGGAACCGGTTCCTACGTACCTGCACAGCCAAATTCACCATTTTGACAGCATTTACCCTATCCCATTTCCCCAATTTCAGGTACATACGAACATAGCACACAAATACCATCAATTTTCACATAATCACACATTTCAGACAAGTTTTATCCAAGTATTAACAGCATATATCATGAGTATTAACAGAATCATGTAATTCATACAAATTCATCAAAACCTAACAAATTCCCAAACCCGACACGTACGATTGAAATAGACAACAATCCTAATCAATCCTACTACCTACAATCACATAAGGATTACTAACCCGAAGAATCCCCCCTTACCTCAGAGTCGAATCTTCGAAGGTCTTCTTCCCCTTTGGCTCTTCTCTCTTTCACGTGTTCTTCCTTTCTCAGAGTCTGTCTCCTTTTCTTCTCTTCCTCTTTTCCCAATTTATTTTATTTTATGAAAACTAAAATAAAATATTATAATGGGCTTGCTTAGCTAACACCCCCTTACTGCTAACCACCACTCTAGGCCCAATGCCAATATTTCATCATTTTCCAAATAATTCCCAAAAATTATTAATTCTAATAATTTAATTAAAAATAATAATTAAATTAATAAACAAGAATTAACGGGGTGTTACAACTCTCCCCCACTAAAAGTGTTTTCGTCCTCGAAAACATCCTTCAAGTGAAAAGTCCTAGATAAGAGTCCTTCATTTGACCCCCCATTCTCCGTTAACACCTTCTTAGTCGAGTCTCAAAATTCATCTGACATAACCAACATAAGCATATCTCATGCATTCAATCTCAGTTCTTACGTTGCATTTGACCATCCCCAGGTGTACCACTCGCTATAACTCCAACGGTTAACAACAATGAACTTCGAGGTGCGATCCATACAATACGCTCAATAACTGAATAATACAATTACACAATCCATGGTATAATCACAACTGATCAACACTGTAGTAATGGATTCCATTTATCCACGTACCAACCTTAGGCACACTCTTCCAATTGAGCGATAAAGTAATACTTACACTTACTCAAAGCAAATTCCCGAGTTACTTCATCTATTAAAAACATTCCCACTATCGGAACAAGCACACATCAGTAGTTATAATTACATAGCTCATCATCCTCAATATACCATTGCTCACAAGATAGCTCAACTGAGTACCACTCTCCACTAAGAATCAAATTAACTTCGTCCTTCACAGAGTATAATCCCTCATTATATTTAGAAATTTACATAACACCTTACAACATCACAAGATTATTATAGCATCGTGTAGTATCAACTCTTCGTCTTAACTTCTCCGAATACATACTCGTTAACTACGTACAACCATAACAATATATTCATCGTCTCGGCAATTATTCAAAAGGGTCCGAATCCTTTGGCACGACATCTTTACGTCCACGAGATTCTAAACCCAACATATAGATAAACACATATTCTTTATGTAGGATTCCGACATATTAATTCCTCACTGCTCACAAGTAGCACTCATAACACCACTCTACATCATACTTTCGCTGTACGACTACGACTACTCATCTTAAGTCACCGTCCAATACTTTGCACTCCTTCATATTCGCTTCCTCATAAGTTCCCACAATATGGTGAGTGGTTATTCTCACCTCTCAGCCTTCATCACATCTTATACCATTAAGGTAACAAGCAATCTCATACCATCTATATGATTCCGCCTACTATCAACAAGAGATTAAGGGTGATCAAGTCCTCAATTTGTCAATAGATAGCCAACAATCATATTTAAGCATAAACCGTCGTTACTACATAATAGTGTCTTTTCCGAGTTTGCACCCAAACTCATTAACATTGTCATAGTCTAATAATTCTCGATGGTGTCCTACTTCTAGAATATTCTTTCTCAACTTGGTAACATCTGGAACACAACCGCGACTTCTAGACCTCATTACACCATCCTCATCAAGAACACCATTTCTCTGAATTGTTCAATTAAATCCAACTCTTTCACCATCAGCATCGACATTTTAGAGGTTCCCTACTCAGTGCATTGGCACAACATTTTTCCTCACCAAGATGGTAATCCAAAAACTCTAACTATTTCTATTGCTTCACATTAAGCCCTTGCTGATCAAAGGGGTACTCCAGACTCTTATGATCACTAAACACTTCGAATCTCGAACCATACAAATAATGTCGCCACAAACCAAGCCACAGTCGTCAACTCTAAGTCATGGGTCGGATAATTCCCTTCATGCTCCTTGAGTTGTCTCGATGCATGAGCTACTACTTACTGGTTTAACATCAATACACCACCCAAACCCATCAGTGACGCATCACAATATACTACAAACAGTTTCAAGTCTTTTTCACCTTCTCTACTACTTCACTCAAATCCATCGGTACTTAAATCATCCTTATCAGCTTATTCATCCACGTCACATTCTATTCAACCTCGTTTCAAACAATCGCGGTAGTAAGCATTCCTATTTCAACACTGGTTCATGCTTCTATAACCGACATCATTATATCTCCTCATAGGACCAGTCCATGGTATTCATAACTCTTCCACAATGTAGAACATAATCTCTCCTCTTCGTGGGTTCAAACGGTACATTAATCCGACACTAAGAGATCAAGACATGAATTTTCTAATTGTTATCCAAAAATGCAACACCGACGCCATGTTGCGACACTCTATACGATATCTCCGGAACTCCTCAATTGGAACACCTATTCCTAAAATTGCTTCACAACAAGCCTTCTCATTATTCTCTCAATCCGTTCAACTCTGACGCTGAAGTCTCGTGCGGTACCAACGAACAAGTTTAGTTCTAAGGACAAGTGTAATCGTAACTTCACCTCTTTCTAACATCATCCTGACACAATTAAATATGTTACAGCTGCTGCAACCATTTTTATAACAAAGTTCATCTCGTTAGCTTTCCGACGCTTCAAACGGAACTCAAATCGGATGTCCAGAACTCCAGTTATGAATTTTCGAAATTTCATAACGATTCAGCAATCTTCCTGCGATTTGCTTACGGAAATTCTGCTCCAAAACTCATCCTTTTCAAATCAATCTCATTATTAACATCATCTTATCACATCTCTTCGCTTCCAAACTTCTTATAACTTAAACAACACATTTCATCGCTGAAGTTCGATTTCTGCAACATCCTGAAACCAAATTCATGTACGCCATCATCAACCTTCTTATCCTTGAGACCATACTCGTCTCTTCACATTACTCGCACTTCAGAATGTTCTCAACAACATCTATAACCTCTACCATCATCTCAATTACTTACTAGTAATCCTACGACATGGTCTACGACAATACTTCCTTTAATCACTATTTCAACAGCGACCTTTCACATAGGGCTACTCACACAACAACATCACAGTCCATCAGTAGCACTTGAAGCATCACAACTTCGAAATTCCATTTCTCAGAAATAACCATCATCTACTCCGAGACACTCCGACTGAATAACAACCACAGTCTTCAGCCCATGTCACCTTCACTTCAGAAAACAATAACTCCACACTCTTGTACTGCTGCCCTACGCATCACTCTAACATTTTGCATCTGAGACATATCCGAGAAGCATGACTTCTCCCCCACTAGTTTCAATCCCACTTCTGCAGGCAAACAGTTAGAACACACTGAGTACCGACAGTGTTTCACACACATGTCGCATACCGAAACGAAAAATTAACAACAAGACTCTGGTCACAACGACCGACTATGCTCAGATACCACTATTGTAACACCCTTCTAAACCCCCGCAGAAATATAATATAATCAGAGTAATAACACATCAAGGATGCTAAAATTATTAAAATAAATAAAAAACATCAAGTCGATTGTCATGCTTTATTAGAAATTAACCAATATCAAACATGTGTTTAGCACAGCAGAATTTAATTCAACAGTATTAGGAAACATCTCCACACAAATACTCAATACATAAATCCATAGCCAAAATGGCAACAATGTATAACAAGTAACGCTAAGACTAATCGATCCTAGTGTTACAATCAGAGCATGACTCGACACGAACTACGGGCTAGCCTACAAGCTATCTTCACCCAATCAAGACGCCGCTACATCCTTAATCTGAAATCATCAAACTAAGGGTGAGTTTCATTCGAATTAATAACCATTATACAATCATAAGCAATAAAATCTCATAGAAAATATCATCCATCCAACATACATATAGTCGGAATTATTACAATAAGCAAGCATCAATTCAACAATGTTTGGCCATCGGCCCACAACTCTTCATTCCATCAAATAATCAAGTTATATTAACAACAACTCCTTAATACATCAATCATGTAAACACACCAAGGCATAACACTGGATCTCATCCAATCATGTTATAACCAAGGCATATGATTCAACTGACACTATGCATGTAGTACCAAAATTTGTGAATCACATTCACAGGACTTCTCTCTTTGATACTGCCCTCTAGTCGCTCACACCCCACATGGGCACACGACTACTGCCTCATCGCTCACACCCCACATGGGCACACGATGACTTCCCGCTAATCTCCGCACAATGGGAATTAGCCTTCCAATGCAAATGATTTATGAATAATGCACACATGACACATACTTACATCATCATACATCATCATTATTCCGATGCTTAACATCGCTTATCACCTCGTACCAATAACGCCACAACAAGTATGTACATGTATAGGCATCATTCAATCATTCACATACGTTCACCATAACCAACATATTAATATTAACAACATATTAATATTCACAATCATCAATCATCACCATCATCATACATCGTTACATCTATCATCATTACACACCATGTAATAAATTGCTAAAACAACTCAACAGTAAAGTCACAAAGAATGTATCATTTACGACATGTTATATACCAACATCACTCATTGGATATCATA
This sequence comes from Vicia villosa, assembly GCF_029867415.1. Classification (NCBI taxonomy): domain Eukaryota; kingdom Viridiplantae; phylum Streptophyta; class Magnoliopsida; order Fabales; family Fabaceae; genus Vicia; species Vicia villosa. The sequence goes on from NC_081186.1 coordinate 33,857,118, forward strand.
ATCCCATCACCAACATAAATACATGCATCAATAGTCATATGAATAAGCACATATACATATACCATGTTTCAATTCATCAACAATTCATTCGAGTTTTTAAAGTAAAGTCGGCTACTGCCCATTTTATCACTTTATCAAATAAAGCACCTAATTAGCTTCTCAACGCCCAAAACGGCACATAAATCGGATACTCGGATCAAAAGTTATGGTTTTGTAAAAATAAAACATTTTTAGAAAATATGCTGCAGAACCCGGGTTGTCCCTACGTGGGAACCGGTTCCTAGCTGCTTCCAAAATCACGCCTCTGATTTTTACTATGGGAAACCGGGTTGTCCCTATCTGGGAACCGGTTCCCAGCAACCCAGAATTCATACCTCTCTATTTTTATAAGGGGGAACTGGTTCGTCCCACATGGGAACCGGTTCCTACGTACCTGCACAGCCAAATTCACCATTTTGACAGCATTTACCCTATCCCATTTCCCCAATTTCAGGTACATACGAACATAGCACACAAATACCATCAATTTTCACATAATCACACATTTCAGACAAGTTTTATCCAAGTATTAACAGCATATATCATGAGTATTAACAGAATCATGTAATTCATACAAATTCATCAAAACCTAACAAATTCCCAAACCCGACACGTACGATTGAAATAGACAACAATCCTAATCAATCCTACTACCTACAATCGCATAAGGATTACTAACCCGAAGAATCCCCCCTTACCTCAGAGTCGAATCTTCGAAGGTCTTCTTCCCCTTTGGCTCTTCTCTCTTTCACGTGTTCTTCCTTTCTCAGAGTCTGTCTCCTTTTCTTCTCTTCCTCTTTTCCCAATTTCTTTTATTTTATGAAAACTAAAATAAAATATTATAATGGGCTTGCTTAGCTAACACCCCCTTACTGCTAACCACCACTCTAGGCCCAATGCCAATATTTCATCATTTTCCAAATAATTCCCAAAAATTATTAATTCTAATAATTTAATTAAAAATAATAATTAAATTAATAAACAAGAATTAACGGGGTGTTACAGCCTTAGCTTTACATAGTAACCTTAGATAACGGTAGATCGATTCATAGTCCCTGTGGATTCGATATCTTTTAAAACTACACGACACGACTGTGCACTTGCAGTCATCAGATTAATTGACACGTAAAGTCGCGATCAAGGATATCCTTCACAGGCTAGTCCTCCAACTCCTATAGTTTCTCCTTTGGCACCATCTCCAAAGGTAACATAACTAGTGGGGTGAGGCTTAATGTCCACCAAGAAATTCTTCACTCCTTTCATATGCCTAGAAAATCCACTGTTAAAATACCAGTCTTTTATAGATGAGATTCTAAGAAAGGTATGAGCTATGAGACTAGTGATAGCATCCTTCACTTTCCACTCCTTTCTACTTTTAATCCTTACATGATTAGCCCTAGGTTGAAGAGGTTGTTTTGGATACCCATACAGTCTATAACACAAGAGTTTTATGTGACCATACTTCCCACAGTAAAGACACTTCCAAGGCCGGAGCTTGGCTCTGGTCTGAGTTTCCTGAAATCTAGCAATATGTTGTAACATTTGGTCAGACATTAAGCTCTTATCCTTATCCTTCACTTTAGCAGGTACAAATCTCATCACAGGAGTTTTCTTTTTATTTTTTAAAGATTGATAACTAAATTCTATACCAGTAGCTCTTCTACCTCCATTTATATCTTGAAGAATTTCATCCCACACATCATACCCATTGTTCAACTCCCTTTTGGACTAGTTCATATTTTTAAGTTTTGATGTTAACAAGGTCACTTCATCCTAGAGATAAGAGATATCAGCTAAGCATTCTTCCTTTTTCAGCTTGTTGTTGAGCTATGATTTCCTTCTGTTTTTCTTCTAGCTGGCAAGACTCTTCACTTTTGTTGCACAATTCTTTGTAAGAGGCACCCATGAGATATGTAGGACACTCTGCACTAATGTGCCCAAAGCATTCACATTCATGACACTGAATGCCTTTTCTTTGATTTGACTTCTATTTTGCTCTGGTTTTTCTCTGAAAATCATAGTTCTTACTGATGTTAGGTGAGATATTATTGGCATTAAGTCTTGACTTCCTGTTAATTCTCTTCAATACTTTGTTGAATTTCCTCCCAAGTAATACAATGGAATTTGACATTCCATAATATGTATCTAGGTCACATTGACCCTCTATGTATTCAGTGTTGGATACAAATGTTGTGTTCTTGTTCTCCTTTTCATATTTGTCACTAATAGCCAATTCAAATGTTTGAAGTGATCCAACAAGTTCATACATTCTCATGTTGCTTATGTTTTTAGCTTCTTCAATGGTTGTCACCTTCGTGTCAAATCTCTTATGTAGAGATCTGAGAATTTTCCTTACAAGTTTTTCTTCTGACATCTTCTCTCCCAAGGCACTTGATGATTTTCTATTTCAAGAATATTCATATGAAAGTCATGAATGCTCTCATCATCTTTCATCTTTCTCAAATTTGGTAATGAGAGGATAAAGTCTACACATCTTCACTTTAGATGTACCTTTACGAGTGGTTATGAGAATTTTCCAAGCATCTTTGGTCACAGTATATGTGTTTATTAACCTAAATATGTCCTTGTCAATTCTATTGAATAGAGCATTCAAGGATTTCAAATTTCCAAGAGAAGGTTCATCTTCTCCATTGGACCAGTCCTCTTTTGGTTTTTCAAATATCTTCCCATCTTTGTCTTTCACCTCAAGGTGTCCCAACCTTTTATAATAGCTTTCCATGTTTTTCTATCCATGGATTTTAGAAAATATACCATATGTGTTTTCTAGTAGTCATAGTTGGTTTCATCCAAAATAGGTGGTGTGTGATGCATCCTGTCATACCCCAATTTTTGACCCTAAGATTACACATCATTTGTATACCAATCATCAATCAAGAGTTTCACCTTAGAGCTCTACTTGTGATGTTGTGCTCAATTCATCTGCAAGGGAATCATCGAGCACCCATGTTTTAGTTTGTGTATATTGTTTTACTAACCAAAATACCAAAAATGTTGCCTTGTGCTTTTGTATGTTTGTGTTTTGTAGGTATCAAGTCAAACTACCCATCAAAAAGGGCATTTTTCAACAATTCCACTATGCAAATCGATTTGCATAAGGTGTAAATCGATTTACACAACTGATTTTTGCCCAGATTTTGCTTCTGCCAACAGTGCAAATCGATTTGCATAAGACAGCAATCGATTTGCATAACTGATTTTTCCCCAGATTTTGCCTTTTTCAGCAATGTAAATAGATTTGCATAAAGTGTAAATCGATTGCACCAGCACGAATTTGGAAAAATGAAGGCAAAATTCAGCTTTTGAAAGTGTTGACATCATTTTCAAGCATGGGAAGCATGACTTAGTTCTCACATTGGATTTCCTACATCATTTTATCATGAATCCTCATGTGATTGCATCAAGACCATTGGATTTCATTTTTGGCTCCAAAACCTTTCTCCAAGCCTAATTCTATTTTCCAATCCTAACTCCAAGCCACAAAAATTCCCAAGCCTAGCTCCTATAAATTGAGGCATTCCCCTCTTCATTTTTCAAGCTTTGATAGCCAAGAAACTTATTGCAAATTCTCTCCTCACCTCTTCCAAACCCATCACTCAAAGCTCTTTTTCTTCCACACAAATTAGTGAGTCACATCTTGAACCTCACTAATTTAGAGCTAAACCTCAACATAAACACTACTTTTCTTCATCAATTGTGAGAGATCAAGGCTTGTGGTTGTGTGTTCTTGAAGAAGATACAAAGTTTGTGAAATATTTGGTAAAATTCTAGATCCAATCCATAATTCAAGATGTGATCCATTGTATGTTTATGCTTGATGCACCTTTGGTGCTATATTGATGAGATTTGCTTGCTTACTTGATACATTTTCGTGCACAAATTGATCCAAGATCACAAGGTGTTTGGTTTTATGTTTAAACAAGTTTTCTTCTCTTTATTTGCTGTTTTTTTTTTGAAAAACTGTGTTGTGCAAATCAATTTACATAACTGAAAAAATGCGCAGATTTGAAAACAGAGTTATGCAAATCGATTTACACTCTGTGCAAATCGATTTACATCTGAGCAGAATGTGTTTTTGTGCCTTTTTTAACTTGTTTTTGGTTCTAACTCATCTTCTACTCCATTCTTTTGATTTTTCTTTGAATCACAAGTTAGAGGCCTAATTTCTCTCTAATTTCAATGGACTTAGGGCGTCGATAGGATGAGAATCTGAATCCGCAATATTAAGTGATTGAAATTATGGATGAAAGGAGCTTTTGAATATGGTTCCATTTTTTATTTCTTTTTCTTTTGATCGATGAAAGTCTTTGATACCTTGAGAATTCTTATGGATTCTTGGTAAAGACTAGATCACTCCTTATTTTCTTTTCGTGCGGTATTGCTTTCGGAGAATGATCTACATATCATTTCTCTCGCATGCATTAGCACATAAAGTTTTGACCGGCCTCGTTGTAGGGTGATTTCTATATAAATCACTTGGCGATCTGCTTAACATAGCGCAATATTTCGTGTCCCGAATAAAAAAGATCAAATATGGAAGAGAATTATATGCGGTTGATTTAAGACTTATGGAGGTTTATCGTGTAGTCGCTATGATTTTATCAAGCTTCTGATAAATTTCTATTGAATTTAAATCCGAGTACATCCTTCACTCACCATCGATCTTCATTACTAACTTTGATAACATACTTGACAAGTTTCAATATGGTTATCTTTAACATCTAACAATTGACTTTAATTTCCGCAATTTATTATATTGCTCTTTATATTTCTCGCTTTACCGCATTATTTTATCATTTCATCATGTTTATGTTTCCGCCATTTTCTCTTTGTCCATTTGGACGTTTATATTCCGCTATTTTCTCTTTGTCCATTTGGACGTATGTTTATGTTTCCGCTATTTTTCTTTTGTCCACTTGGGCCATACTTTACTTTTATGCTAAAACACTAATAAATAACAAAAATCTAAAAAACACCTAAGGCTCTCTTTTGGACTATTGGTTACTATCCCTAGCATTTTGGAGATTCGGACTTATGGACTTAGTACCTCTGGACCCTCATGATATTGTTACTCTGCTGTTATTCTATCTGTCTGGCATTGGATTGTTGTTTGTTTGTATGTGCAGGTATTTCCTTGAAAGCCCTTGATGGTTAATTCCAAGGCATTGATATAAGGATTTTACCCGAAAACAGCCGTTACTCTGCCCGATTTTTGTCAGAATTTTAATGTGCTTAATGCGAAATGGTGCTAAGATAATAAGTTCATCTGGATCCCCAAGTGGTAATGTGATGGTTTAGTATTGATATTCCAAAGGATGGGAAATCTACCTTGACTCACAATGTCAAGTGTTGGCTTCTTCTTCGGTTAGACCGTTTCTTTCCTTAGCTTTTATTTTACGCAATAGGATAGCCTCTTCATCTCCTCCCATTCTTAAATTTTCAAAATCTTCTCCCTTTTTCAAAAGCCTTATGGTGTTTGCAAACCTTTTCAAAACCTTTTTCTTAAAAAATATCTTTTGCCCTTAGTGGCCTTTTCCTCTTTTTCTTCAAAAGTTTAGACACTGTTAATTGTCGAAACGAGTGGTTATGCCCCACGATTTTGAAATTGATTGATATAATGAGATCTTTTCCACGTGAGAGATCTAGTGGCATACTCGTCGATTTTATCCGAGTTGGAGCCCTTCTTTCATTTGCGATGCAAAGAACTCATTTGTTCTCATGCTCAAGATCAATGGCTGAGTATTTCTCTCCGACGACGATAAAGTGTTTATTCGTTTTTTTAAAATGTTTTCCCTTTTAATCGGAACTACATTAGCTCTGACTTCTCCATTGCACCGAGGAGGTATGTAGGCACAAAGCTTAACGCTTTGCCGAGCTTATTTTAAAAATAAAACAAACTCTTTTTTTTAGCACACACGACACAGATTTTCAAAAAGGTTCCTGTGGAGTACCACAGATATGAGGGGTCCTTAAAACCTACCCCTTGTATAATCAACACCCGTACCTAAGATCTCTTCTTTTTGTTTTCTAAAAAAAACAAACTTTGGGTTTTTTTCGTTCTTTTCCCTTTTCCTTTGGAAACAATAAAGCGCGGTGGCGACTTTCACCAAAATATTGAGTCGAGTCAATCCTATGGCTTTGATCTCAGAATTTCCCTGCTACACATCCGCAATGGCACGGATGTATCGAAGTGGTATAAAAGTTTGTCGAACCCACATAGACCAATGTCAACCTATTGTAATCTATTGTTGCTTTGTAAATCTAAGGCAACTGAATGTTTGATTAAGGGGAAACTAAGAACTAAAACTGAAACAAAACTAAGATTAAGATAAATATAAGAGAAGAGAGACTAGAATCTGTATTCTGCGTACGTCAGAGACTTTGTAACTCGTGGCTTATGAAAATGTCAAAAACATATTTAGTAGAAAATATTAGCTTAAAGACTAAACCTCACACTCGTGATTTTGAATAAAGTCACGCTCTTTAATCGTAGGATTTTGCTCTCGCTCGCCCACTTAAATCAAGGAACGTGGTTTGAAAATTAAACAAATTCTAATTAATCCAAAAGCGCTCTCGCTGTGTTTAGGAATTAATGCTTAGTTTCTACTATCTGGTTCAACCCCCACGCCCTCGCAGTGCCGATTCGAACCTTAATAGATTTCTAACTCTCGTGACGAAATCGTGGTAAGTAACCCTTCACTCTCGTGACAAGGTTATTTAAATTAAACATAGAAACAAAAGCCAAAACAGAATTTAATAATAATAATTTAAGCCATCACAATTACCGAGTCCCGTCGGAAACGATGGTCCTCACATACTGGACTCTAAACAATTTAGCTAGACAATCAAACTAAACATGACGATTACAAATAAAAACAACATGATAATTAAATTAACCAAAGCGATAAACAACCATAATAATAAAAATAATAACAAAAATTAATAATAATAGTAATAATAATAATAATAATAATAATAATAATAATAATAATAATAATAATAATAATGCAAATAAAATAGAAGCTGGAAACAAGAATAAATGAAACGGAAAGCTCTATATTAATGATGGCAAGATTTGATCCAAGCGTATACAAATTGTAGCCTAATACTAATGGTGTGGTAGTTCCTCGGTGTGAGAAACTACCTCTTTTACAAGAGTGATTTATGTCTAAAACTATGAACAGCGCGTTTGCGCACAAACTGGGATAATTTGAAATGTGAATACTAGGTCCCTTCTATAGTAAAAACTAGTGGAAGTTACTTTAATCCATCATGTGAGAAGTAGTGGAGATATTGGGAAGTTGGAAAAAGTGGAGATAGTGGGAAGTTGGAGAAAATATATGAGCTGGGCTTCGTTGGTTGCAGACGTGGGAAAAGCCTCGTAATTAAGTTACTGATATAAAGTTGTGCCGTTTGTAACATAATATGTGCCGAGGGGCACACCTTCCTTTGATTTGTGACGACCAGCATGAAGGATGTGACGAGCGTCACAGTCTTCTGTCATGGAATTTTCTGCTATTTTCTGCTACATTGTGATTTTCATTCAGTTTCTTTGCCATTTCTTCCTTTTTTTTCTCACGCAAGCTTGTGGAATCAAAATACCTGAAATACAAAAGAAATACCGGTATAATATAACATAATTAATTAAAAATGATAAGATAATTCATGTGAATCGAGTCAAATAAACGATATAATTTCGCGTTATCATTGTGTTAGAATTTCCTCCTTCCTTATTCAAAGTACCATTAAATATCTTCCGTGGAGCTCACCTAAAACAGAACATGGTGTGTGCTTTATTTCCAATTGAAATTTGGGTACACATATACCAAATATCGAACAAGATGTCACGACACTGATATTAGATCAGTCATAACAGTAATAAAAATTAAGCAGATAGAATAAATTGATGAAAGTAAATAACACAGGTAATTGCTAACCCAATTTGGTGCAACATCATCTACTCTGGGGGCATCCAAGCCAGGGAGGAAATCCACTAAAATAGTATTAGTTTGAAGCCTAAGTAAATAACCTCTGATTTACAATCTTCTCACCTAATCACTACCCGAGCTATTTCTTTCTAAGAAACTCCTAGATATGAGACCCATATCACTTCCCTTCAATCATACAACAGTGATAACAACAATGACAATCAAATATAGAAGACACACTTCCAAGACATGAAATTCACCCTGGCTTAAAAGCGTTTGAGTGATTGACAAATTATAACTCAAACTCAATCCAACTCTAATATCAAGATGACAATAGAGTGGTGTAGCAATGAAAAAATGAAACTAAACCGTTGATTGATTCAAGTCATATTTTAGTGAAAGTTGCCACCGCGCTTTATTGTTTCCAAAGAAAATGGGAAAAAGAGGGAATTAAAACCAAAGAAGTTTTTGAAATAAAACTAATAAAACAAACGGAGTTCTAGGTTCGGGGGTTGGATATGAAAAGGGAAGGTATTAGCACCCTTATCATCTACGGTACTCCGTAGGAACCTCTTTGAAAATATGTGTATTTGGCTTTAAGTTGCTGTTGTTATTTGGGTTAATACCTATTTTCACCCCTGCCATATGGGGTTGGTTCAAAAAATTCCCCTGTCAAAAAAAAAGTTGCAAGAATTCCCCTAACATTTGAAGATTCTCTCGTTTTAAACCTTGTAAAAATTTTATTTTTGAAACCAACCTTGCCACTTGAAGGAATCTATCATTTTGAACCCTGTAAATTATTATTTTTTAGTAAAACCAACCTTGCACGTCATATTTCAGAGGGTTTAAAATGACATAATCTACAAGATTATAGGGTTCAAAATGACCGAATATTCAAATAGCAAGGTTGGTTTTAAAAACAAATATTTTACAAGGTTTAAAACGAGAGAATCTTCAAATGTTAGGGGAATTCTTGTAACTTTTTTTTGGCAGGGGGATTTTTCAAACCAACCCTATATGGCAAGAGTGAAAATAGGTATTAACCCTTGTTATTTTTATAAAAGAGTGGGGAGGTGAGTAAAATTGTTTTATTATGCTCGGCAAGATGTCGCATCTTGTGCCTACATACCCCTTAAGTGCAATAGGGAAGTCAGAGTCTTTGTAGTTCCTTTTAAAAGGTTTTTTTAAAGATAAAGGCAAAGTGGCAAATAGGGTTTTTTGGGATGCTAAGTTTTAAAATTACAAAGCATGATTTTAATTTGCAAAGCTTTAGAAATGCAAAGCAAAGTTTTTGAATTCTAAGTTTTAAAAATAAAAAGCATGGTTTAAAATGGCTAAGCTTTAGAAATGCAAAGCAAGGTTTGGAATGCTAAGTTTTAGAAATAAAAAGCATGGTTTAAAATGGTTAAATTTTATAAATTCAAAGCAAGGTTTGAATGCTAAGTTTTAGAAATAAAAAGCATGGTTTTTATTTGCTAAGCTTTAGAAATGCAAAGCAGGGTTTGAATGCTAAGTTTTAGAAATACACAACATGATTTTGATTTGCTAGACTTTAGAAATGCAAAGTAGAATTTAAAAGAGTTAAACTTTATAAGTGCAAAGCATGATTTGGAAATGCTAATTTTTTTAATTACAAAGCATGTTTAAGAAGGGATAAGCTAAGATTTTAAAAATAGAAAGCATGGGTAAATACAAGAGAGACATAAGTACCTTGAAAATTTTAGTCAATACTATCCCATTCCTTTGGATTTGGATATTCAAGAAATCATCAATGAGGAATCAAGCAAGCATGTATACATCTCAACCAAGCATCAAGGTAAGGCATCTCAAGTAATACCATGTCAATCATTAACATCACACAAGAGATATGACATAAACATCATGGTCATGATCAAAGTATGCCAAGCATAAACAAAGTCAATCCATCACATGGATATGGTAATCTCAAAAGGGGAAACCTTAAAAGGATCATCAATATGACTCAACGATAAACAAGTCATCAATCAAATAAAGGTGTCAATATATTCACAAGTAAAATAAGGCAAGTATACAAACATCACGATGAAAAAACGATAAGTCAAACATGTATATGGACATTCCTCAATCAAGATCATGATCATACCAAGTATATATGGACATATATGTGTGTATGAACATGTGAACATGAGTATGTGAACATGGTAATCTTATGGATATGTGTGAACATGTCAATTATATGATTATCACGGTATGAACAAATGTCATGAATCAAAAGTACACAATAAGACAAGACAAACTTGATTTAATCATTGTAAAAGTATACAAATCAAACAAAATGTGTGAACATTAAATAAAGTATGGAAATTAAGCATTCATCAAGTATGGAGAAACATGGTAAAGATCATTATGAAAAAACATTTAGACATTCTAATGAAGCATTGAGTTGAATTCAACACGGTCTTTAGGGTTTCACAAACGAGCATACAAACCAACAATACATAAAAGAACACATTATTTAAATCCAAACAATTTAAACCCTAAAAAGGAAACAAACATGGATCAAAGGTAAACACAAACTTAATGAAGGAGATATCAAGACATTTCAAAACCCTAATCATTTATCAAAGCAAAGACAATTTAAATTCAAACATGTTCACGAAATTAAACTTCACTTACATGGTATAACTCTCAAAGAAACAAATAGTCGTGCTTAAATAAATAAATCAAAGTGTTCATGGTATCAAGTTCATCAAGAATTAGGTTAAACAATTTACCAACATAGCCTAAACAATTTAATCAAATAAGAAACATTTTTTTGATCAATTTCATTTGATAAACAAAACAAAATAAATAAAAACTAACACTTGATTAAATAAATAATAAAATAAAATATTGTTGGGTTTTGGAAGTATTAAATCAGAAATGATAAAATATTTAAATTAAATAAAACAACTAAAAATAAATGAAATGAAAAAGAAAAAGGAAAAATAAAAAACAAGCAAAACATGTGATTAAAATAAGGGTGGGGGTCAACGGGTCTTGAACCCCTGACCTTGAGGTTACCAGCTCAAAACATAACCAGCTGAGCCAACACGCGCGCTTGTTAATAGGATGCAATCACAAGTATATATTTAAAGTCAAATGCTAAATGCTTAAAAAAGAAAATAAAATAAAAATTCTGGGGTGAGGGGGATTTGAACCCCAGACCTCACGCTACACACAATCATAATGGTATCAAGAGCTGTTCAAAATGATACACATATGGGAGAGTTCAAAGTTGCAGAAATGTACGTATTGGAGCAAGGTCCAATGCCTCATTTAGAAATTATAGAGGTGAAGTGATGATGCTAAGTGCTTCCTTGAACCTCCATAAAGCTAATGAGATTCTTACTTTATACTGAGAGTACCTCTATCCTTCTGACCAAATCAACTTTCAAGTGTGAAAAATGAGAAATGGAAGATAATGATTTGGTGTTTACAGATGAAAAATAATGGATATAGAACCTTTTATATGTTATATGGAATGTGTTTAGATGGTTAGTTTGCAATAAACTTGATGGGAATGGGAATTTCGAAAGATTGGACTTTAAGGTAAAAACGAGCTTTATGTGCAATAGTGAGTTTGATAAATGTTGTGTGTCTCACTTCAGAGCCAAGGTCTTTTATTTATAGGCATAATTTGTGGTTTGTGTGTGAAGGAATCAGTTGGTTTAGAGCCTTCTATCAAAAGTTGGCTTAGTTGGATTCTAAGTGAAGGTACATGAAAAATGGAAGTTCCAAGAATGAGCATGGCTTAATTTATGGATAATAGGGTGGCTCAGGGTGTTGCTACTGATCATGGAGATGGAGTGTGATCAGTTATAGACAAGTTGGTAGCTCAATACAAAATCTTTGTGATTAAAGTCACTTTATCAAAATGGATATGAAGCTTTTTGGCAAAAATGATCAAGAATGGAATGAGGTTTTGGGCAAAGCTTAAACCACTTGTGTAATGTGTAGCGGGGAAAATCTGAGATCAAAGCCATAGGATTGACTTAACTCAATATTTCAGTGAAAGTCACCACTGCGCTTTTTTGTTTCCAAAGGAAATGGGAAAAGAACAAAAAAAAACCCAAAGTTTGTTTTTAAAACAAAAAGAGATCTTAGGTACGGGTGTTGATTATACAATGGGAAGGTTTTAAGCACCCCTCATATCTGTGGTACTCCACAGGAACCTTTTTGAAAATTTGTGTTGTGTGTGTGAAAGAAAGGGTTTGTTTGATTTTAAAATAAGCTCGGCAAGACATTACATCTTGTGCCTACATACCTCCTTGGTGCAATGGAGAAGTCAGAGATAATGTAGTTCCACTCAAAAGGGAAAAGGTTTTTAAAAGGAGTAAACATTTTATCATCGTCGGGGAGAATACTCAGCCATTGATCTTGAGCATGAGAACAAATGGATTTGTTGCATCACAAATGAGAGAAGGGCTCCAACTTGGATAAAATCAACAAGTATGCCACTAACTCTCTCACGTGGAAAAGATTCCATCATATCAATCAACTTCAAAATCGTGGGGTATTGCAACTCACTACAACAATTTATCGTGTCTAAACTTTTGAAAGAAAAAGCCACTAAGGGAAAATGATATTTTTAAAGGAAAGATTTTAAAAGAGATTTTACAAACATAAGAATTTTTTTGGAAAAAGGGAGAAGATTTTGAAAATCTAAGAAGGGGAGGAGATGAAGAGGCTATCCTAGTGCATAAAATAAAATCTAAGGAAAGAGCGATCTAACCAAAAAGAAGCCAACACTTGACATTAAGAGTCAAGGTAGATTTCCCATCCTTTGGACTACCAACACTAAACCAAGACATTACCACTTGGGGATCCAGATGAACTTATTGTCTTTATCATCACTTTGCATTAAGCACATTAAAATTTTGACAAAAGTTGGACAGAGTAACGGCTGTATATGGGCGAAATCCTTATCACGATGCCTTGGAATTAACCATCAAGGACTTTCGAGGGAAAACCTGCACACAACAATAGATAACAATCCAATGCCAGACAGAATAACAGACGGAATAACAACAGAGTAATGGGGTCCAGAGGTACTAAGTCCAACAAATCCAAGTCTCCAAAATGCTCGGGGTAGTAACCAATAGTCCATAGAGATCCTTAGGTGTTTTTTATGATTTTAGTTGTTTATTAACGTTTTAGCACAAAAATAGAGTATGGTCCAAATGGACAAAAAGAAAATAGCGGAAACATAAACAGCGCGTCCAAATGGACAAAGAGAAAATAGCGGAATATAAAACCAAAAACAAGCCAAAAAAAAACATTATGCCTCGCTGGAAATTGATTTCCCTCTACAGGAAATCGATTTCCTGCTTACAGTTTTCAGATCTGGCGCAAAAAACAGAGTGGAAATCAATTTCCCTCTGTAGGAAATTGATTTCCTGCGCGTAGTTTTAAAAAAAAAACAAATAGAAGCATGAAACCTTGTTTAAGGGAAAACACAAACACCTTATGATATCATATATCAATATGCACGAATTTTCCATCAATTCTTCACCAAATAGGACCAATGGTGCATCACACACAAACAATAATAGATCACATCTTTATAGAATTGGAGGTGGAGGTGGGGGCAATTTGGTCATTTTTCATTTGGTAATTAACTTGTGTTTAATTGGTAAATGGGGTTTGTCATACCCCAAAATTTGCCCTCATATATTTGCAAATGTCATTTTTCAGTCTATTTTTACAAAACAAATTAACATTATCTTCGAGATATAGTGCAGAGATAATCAAGTCAACGATTTAATTCTGACACTCATTCAAGACAGAGATTTAGTTGTGATACTTAATTTTGGATATCTTCTAGAGATAATCAAGACAAAGATTTAGTTCTGATACTTAATTTTGGATATCTTCCAGAGATAGTTCAGAAATAATCAAGACAAAGATTTAGTTCTGATACTTAATTTTGGATATCTTCCAGATATAGTTCAAAGATAATCAAGACAGAGATTTAGTTCTGATACTTAATTTTGGATATCTTCCATAGATAGTTCAGAGATAATCAAGACAAGAGATTTAGTTCTGATACTTAAATAGTTCAGAGATAATCAAGACAAGAGATTTAGTTCTGATACTTAATTTTGGATATCTTCCAGAGATAGTTCAGAGATAATCAAGAGACATCCAAAGATCTAATTCAGTTACTACGAACGGTGCTGACAAGATCAATAATCCAAGATCTAAATTCATCAATACAAACGGTGGAGACGATCATTCCAAGATCCAAATCAGTGGCTACACAAGGTAATGAGACAATCGACATTACAAGATCTAAATTGGTTACCCCACAAGGTGTCGAGACGATCAACAATCCAAGATCTAAATTCATTAATACAAACGGTGGAGACGATCATTCCAAGATCTAAATCAGTGGCTATACAAGGTGCTGAGACAATCAACATTACAAGATCTAAATTGGTTACCCCACAAGGTCCCGAGACGATCATTCCAAGATCTAAATCAGTGGCTATACACGGCACTGAGACGATCAACTTATCCGAGATCTAAATTAGCTACTATATACGGTACTGAGACGATCGACGATCCAAGATCTAAATCTATCATCACAACGGTAGAGACGATCATCTTCTTAAGATCTAAATCAGTTACTATACACGGTACTAAGACGATCGACATTCTGAGATCTAAATTAGTTACTATACACTGTACTGAGACGATCGACGATCCAAGATCTAAATCTATCATCACAACGGTAGAGACGGTCATCTTCTCAAGATCTAAATCAGTTACTATACACGGTAATGAGACGATCGACATTCTGAGATCTAAATCAGTTACTATACACGGTACTGAGACGATCGACGATCCATGATCTAAATCTATCATCACAACGATAGAGACGATCATCTTCTCAAGATCTAAATCAGTTACTATACACGGTGCTGAGAAGATCGACATTCAAACCAATCTAACAAGTTAGGTTGCATCTTTAAGCCCACTTCATGTTTTCTGCTGATGGCATCTCTAAGCCCATCCCCGATAAACTTTCTATCAACGCCCAGATGGCATCTTTAAGTCCATCTCCAACAAACCCCTCTCAATACATCAAGCACGGATACAGTCTAACGTACGACTCATTCTGACTCTCATATTATCAAAACCAGATGGCATCTTTAAGCCCACCTCCGACAATACTTCGCCAACACCTGGATGGCATCTTTAAGCCCACCTCCGACAATACTTCACCAACACGTGGATGGCATCTTTAAGCCCATCTCCGACATAAGTCTCTGCCTCAACAAGGACAAATTTCTGGGTATTCTAGTGTTCAATCGTCTTCTACCTTCAGATTCTGATAGACATATAAGTCAATCTACATCCTCAGGTTTAAGAAGATTGAACAGGGGCAGCTGTCATACCCCAAAATTTGCCCTCATATATTTGCAAATGTCATTTTATTTCGACTAAGTGACGCAGCATAGTTGGTAAGGACTTAACATTAAAAGGTGCAAGAGCGAGAGGTCCCGGGTTCGAATATCACTTCTAACATTTCTCCTTTTTGATTTGATTATTCTATTTCTATAAAGAATTGAAGCAAATTAATCTTTGATTTTTATCTTAATAAAAATTTTATTACAAATTATATTTTCCATTTTAGTTAACCTAAATTTTTATGTATAAATAGACTAACAATAAACCCTTATTCTCCACCACATTGATGCACACGTACATACTCACCGACAGTACACAACCCAACAATTATTTTTCCAAACTTTCTTCTCCAAAACGATGGTGAAACCAAATTTTATTGACTAAAGCACCAGCATTTTTTCAATCATCGACCATAATATCATCACTACCACATCAAAACCTCCAAAGTACCATGAACAATTAACACCAAATTTTTTACTAACCTCCTAGCCATAACAAAATCATCTTTCAAACCAAGTAATAACCATAAATCAAGTTTCAATCCCACAATTTCAAGGCCGTAATCATAATGTCGCTTTGATTCAGAGACAACTAATAACACAACACAATTTCACTATATTTTGTATAGTTTCTTTTGTTTTATGTTTTTGTAGGAAAAGAGGAATGAGACAGCAAATAGAAAAGAAAACACGTGGAGCCGATGTTCCAACTTTGTCATCTAAGCGCACGCCACAAGGCTCTTGTTGTTCCCCGTCTCCGCCGGTTCTCACGCGTCCGACTCCGCCGGTTCTCACGCGTCCGACTCCGCCTCCGTCCAAACCATTGCACCGTAACTCTCTTCCATTCATGAATCGACCTCACTATGCATGTGATAAACCAGGAGTTGTCTCATGACAAGCTAAGCGATAAGTTTTTCTTGCCTATTCTTCTAATTAATTGCAATTAGTCGTTGTGTGTCTTTGGTACTGGATCCTTATGAAATTATCAATTGCTGTAAATTATGTTTAATTTATGCATTGATTTATCAATGGATTATACAGCAAATTCTCTTTGCAGTGGTAGATCAAATTCTTCGGGGAGTAAGGCTACAGTGATGTTGCCAAACCAAACTGAGGATGTCAACAACAAAATTTCATACGCAAAGCAAATAAATACAGAAGATCCACGACGCCATCATACCACAAGTACAACAACCTGTGAAAGACATAAAAAGCAATCAAGGTTCAAATCCAAAGATTGAAAACAGAACAACGAAGAAGAAGATGGAAAAGGCCGAAGCAAAATTGGAACTGCTTCATGACAAGACCGCCAGTGTATTCCGTTTCGCTGAAGCGCAACCCGCGACCGAGCTCTGCACCGCGCTCAGCCGCGGTCAAATCCTCCTCCACCGCACATCTGAACGGCATCCCTTCCACTACCTCAGACTTTGCCACCCTCCAAACCGCGCTGCCAAGGCCGCTTACCACTAATTCCAGCGCAAATATACTCAACCACCTTCTGCACATCATCGATTCATCACCACTTTCACAATTCATTCAACATCGCTTCAATGAAACGCAACAACACGTTACGAATCGCGTCAGCTTCACGCACGACATCCATCCGCTTCAGTATCGACTTCACGGATCTTCAGCTTCAGCCAAACTCAAACACAACGAACTAAATTCAACTCGTGGCCAGAGAAACTCCTTCGGTAACATTCGCATTAGCTCCGATCTGTAGCAGTTTCAGCTCAGCCTCAACATTTCAACCACAAGCCGCATGGATTAGAACTATGTTTCCTTTGCCGGTAACCTCGATTCTCAATTTTTTTTCTTTCTCTGTTCATATCGATTTTGTTCATGTAGTTGATTCCTCTGGATATATCTTCTGAAAGCAGAAATTTGTTTATTTTTGAGTTGATTTCGTTGAGTTGATTGTTTGATTGAATGGACCGTTGCGAATTTTTGGGTTTTTTTTTTTTTAATGTTTTACTCAATTGAAAGAGGAAGGTAAGTGGCCAATCTTGTTGTTTGTTGAATGAAGCAGAACAAGTGAAAGTGACTTGGAAGAAAGGGGCGGACCGGACCATCTTTTGTTTAATTGCTAGGGTTTTCTTTCAATTTTTAATTTGGGCTTTGGATGGTTACTGGCCCAATCGAATTTGCTAACCCACCACCCTGTTCGCCAGTGCACCCCCTGAGGTTTATTTCATTTATTTTGGGCCTCAGCTTCTTAAGCCCAGCACCCATATATACGTACACCCCATTTTTATTGTTTTTTAAAACCCATTTATAGTTTTTGTTTTGTTTATTGTAAATTTTTAACTCATGGCATAAATATTTTTTGTAATTAGATTTTATATTAAGAAAATACAAAAATATTTTAAAAATTTTAGATTAATTAGTTTTGTTAATTGATGCTTATTTCTTTTTAGGATTTAATATGTTTTTTTTTAGTTTTCTCTTAAATAATTTTTGTTCACACTCTGCCATTCTTATGCATTATTCTATACTTTGTGACTAACACTTTCTTGTTTATGCGAGGTACTACCATCTTTGAGCAATTTGAATATCATGGACATTTGCTAGCATTGTGGATTCATACATTCACCATTTTATTTTCCGCATTTTACATTCCCATCCCGACAGGTTTTTATTGTAACCCCCTAATCCCGAAGCCTTGTAATAGCGTAGGACATTTACATTTCCGCACTTTATTTTCTGTAAATAATATTGACTGCGTGGTTAGTAAAATAGGGAGTGACAAGATAATCAATCAATCGCTAGCTAATCTTAAATCAAAGATAAATATCTGAACATAATCGCGTGATTGCTACACACACCCACCTTTAGGGTAACCTCTCTTCCGTTGCCTTCTCGAATAATAGTCAAGTCCATTCGAGCGTAGGGATACCTTAGCCAGCTGCCTTAGATTCAAATCATCATAGTCCCTTCGAAATAAAGATTATAGTCCCTTCGAGTTGCCTACGATGAAATGATCTCGTCCCTCGATGTTGCCTCGATAAATGATGATCGTCCCTTCAAATGCTAAGGTATCCTTACCGGTTGCCTAAATGACTATTCTCATCCTTTCCTAAGACTTCCTGCCTTCCTTATGGTATGAATAGACTTATGGCGAACGATACTTTTCTCGATGACCCTTTACATCCAATGAAAGGACTTCCTACCCTCTTATGGTATGGATAGCCTTTTCAAACCGAAAAGCTAAAAGAACAATTTTTCTAACTTAGGGTGGGTGGTCCCTATTGCTTACTCTTTTCAATTTCAAAATCTTTTCCCACTTCTTTTCAAAGAATCTTTTCAAAAAGACTATGCTTATTTACAAGCTAAAGTTCTTATTCAAACATTTTCTTATTCACACACTTCAAACATTTTTGAAAACAAAGTGAGCTAAGCAATTAAGAGCCCATGGATAACCATGGATACAAAGGGTGCTTACACCTTCCCTTTGTATAACTTACCCCCCGAACTCAAAGTCTTTTAAAAGGTCTTTTTCTGTTCTTTTAGCCTTTCTATATATTGGATAAAATAAAAGTCGGTGGCGACTCTTGCTATCCGCAACATTTCAAAAAGTCAGTTCTCCCACCGTATTACAGGGTTAAAATGAGGTTAATGACAAAAACTAATTTTGTGGTGAGGTGGAATATTGGTAAATGACAAAGAATAATCAAGGAAAATTGATTGGTGCCAAAATGATGTCATGCTTCCCTTTTTTTTTCAAATTTCGTCCATGGAAATCGATTTCCCATATGGGTAGATCGATTTCCTCAGCAAAATTTTACAAAATCTTCCTTTTTTGAATTGCTTTGGTTCTTGCTCGATCTCTTTCCTGTTGAAATCTTGACTTGAATAAATTTGGATCATAGAGAAAATTAGCCAACAAAATTGGAAAAATAAATGTTTTGGCACTTAGAAAAATTTCTCAGTGTTTGGACATTTTTACAACTTTGACACATCATTTGGATCACTTCATAAATTTAAATCCTTATGAGATTTTTGATTAATTTCGTCTACAATATTTAAATATGAAATGCCCTTTTTAAGTAGATCCTTCGGGCATAAAAAACGATGACTTGAGAAAGAAGTTACAAGCTTGCAAAGGGGGTTACTTGAACATGAGATTTCATAACTTAGAAAAAATTTCAACTTCTTCACTTTTGCCCTTTTGACAAGTTACCTCAATCTTTGTGATTTCTCTTAATCAAACTTAACCATCCACCATATTTTCATGATATTTGACTTGAGAAATCCATATTTGACCAAAAATCTCAAAAGTCAAACCTTGACATTGAGCAGTTGACTTTTCATCAGATGAATTCCAATCTTTTCAATATCAATGAATCAAGCTCACTTATCCAATTGAGACACATGAGTGGAATATGTGGAAGGATATGAGAACTTTGAATAAATTTTCAAATCATTAGATCATGCTTTGGTTAAAAAGTCAACAATCCATTGATCTTCGTAAAACCCCTAATTTTGGTGCATCAGATGAATTGGAGATTGATGATATTGAATTGATGCACATTTGAGATTGAATATTGATAAAGGGAAATCACTTTATCACATTTTAATCTTGAATCACCTTGAGAGGCATCACACAATCATTTGAGCTCATTGATCCAACACCTATCTTGTGAAAGAAGCAAACAAACAATACATATTTTTTATATTTTTAAGGTTAGTAACATGAGATGATGCATGAGGATTTCTTGATGAAAGAGATGTTGATTATCTTTAATGCAAAATGTAGTGGGATCTTAGGATGAAAATTGGGGTATGACAAGTGCCTCAGAATGAACAATAAACAATAAACAAACTAAAACCCTAAAGATTGTTCAATTGCGCGACTTAGTTGATACATTAGGTTTAGGTTATTCTTTTAAATAGACTTCCATAAGCATGATATTTTGGATCTTTATTCAAATAAAACACATATCCAATAACAGCAACTGCAAAACTTCTGCATAATCTTCTACTAAAAATTAGGAACAAACATCACAAGTTTCCTAAAATATCTCATCATCCTATTTTATGAAACAAGTGTCCAACTGGAAAGAAAAAGTCATTCCAAAATAAATCCTTGTACTTATAAAATATGAGAGATAAAATAGTAGAGAATCTCTCATTAAATAAATCAAATCTTCCAAGTAAAACTTGAACCTGCACTGATATCTGGTATAACATGTCACAACATCGTGCTAAATATCTATCTGCAGTGATGTCTGAACAGCATGTTAAGACATTTTGCACAATATCTTGTTGTGATACAAGTTTTACCAAAATTGTTGTCAATCATAAAATCACAGAACTAACACTCAAGATAATGGCACCCCTAGCCTTACCTTTCAATTCTTCTACAGACCTTTTTTGAATAAAGTTTTCTCCCATCTTCAGTTGTCCCAATCCAAAGCTGTTGTCTTTGGGAAAACATCTCTATCTCATTTATAACTCATGATTCACATTTGTAAATTTAGCCTTTTTTCCCTACAATGGATGCCACCTGTGATGAAATATAATAATATTTGTTCACATCAATACCATTGATGTGTGGGACAAAGAACAATGACAATCAAAATAAA
Organism: Vicia villosa; assembly: GCF_029867415.1. NCBI lineage: Eukaryota > Viridiplantae > Streptophyta > Magnoliopsida > Fabales > Fabaceae > Vicia > Vicia villosa. Next base: position 33,878,121 of record NC_081186.1, read on the forward strand.
TGGCCTCAAGCAAAATTAATCAATCTTCTAAAATAAATGGCCTTACACACATATTTTATTTACTCAGTTTGATCAAATTGGTTTACTTTAGGGAAAGCATCTCTGCAATCTACTTTGAGAGTTATTACAAGATATTACAAAATTAATTACAAAAAACTAGTCTTCCAAGTTCATAAGAACGTCTCCTATTTTCTGCCTAAGTATTTTTCAATCTCTCCTCCACTCAATATATGTGTCATATCCCAGTTTTTAACTCTAAGATTATCCATTTATTTGCATTCCAATCATTGGTCAAGATCATACTCTTAAGGTTTGTTCCTTGGTGTTGTACTCACCTTATCTTTTGGAGGAACCACCAAGCACCTATATATTATCTTGTATATATACCACACTAACCAAAATACAAAAATATGTCTTTACTTTTCAATATTTTGATAGGTGTTGAAGCAAGTGCATTTACACCTATCCTAAATTAGGGTTTTGAAAGTATCTTCAATTGACTGAGCATTCGTGGAAGCTAAATGGATTGAATTCAATAAGGACCTTTTATCATGGTCTAAGCATTTTCCCACTTCATTTGATCAAGATCTTCTCAAGATTTGTGTGGATAGATTCATCAAGGAATTACATAGGTTCATGTGTTTATTTCCATGCCTTATTTAATAAGTTTCATCAAGCTAGGGTCCTCACAATAAAGTGTGATTCAAGATAATATCACCTCAAGGTCTTACGTACTTACTCATGTTTTATCATGCAAGAAAAATTCAAAGGATTCCAAGTTGATTAAGGAAGATAAGCCTAGTTGGACAAGTTTGTGGTTCTATGGTTATAAGGACATAACTATCTCAATTTTCAACATTAAAAAGTGCTTCTTTTTGAAAAATACTCTCCTTGATATCATCAACAAATTTCTTCACAAGTCAAGAAGAAATTTTGTGAAGAAAGTCATCAAAAGTTAGAAGACATTACAACTATCTCATAACTTCCTTGTAGTCTCTAGGTTCTTCATCTAGAACCTCACTTGCAGAGATTAAGGCATAAGCTATAAGGTCTGCATACCCAAGTCTCTGAGGTGGCTTGATGGCTCTTCTCGACCTATCTCTTGACAATAGGTAGTCATCGACAGTTTCCTCAATTTCCTCAGCATCTTGTGCTTCTTCTTCGACTTCATCAGGGATATGCAATTCAGCATCAACGTGCTCCACCTCAACAGGAATCTCTACCCGTTCCAACTCTTCGTCAGATGTTTCTGTACTTCGACCAACATCATCAGTTTTCTTAAAAGCCATTTCAGCTTCATTGAAAACTACATCTCGACTGGTGATACACCTCATGTGACCTGGATCTAGGCACCATAGCCTATAAGCTTTGACTCCTTCAGGGTATCCCATGAACATGCATTTCAGAGCTCTAGGTTCGACCTTGTCTTGCCTAATGTAAGCATAGGCTACCAGCCAAATACTCTCAGTTTGTCGAGATCTGGTGGATGTCCCGACCATACTTCTTCAGGTGTCTTCATATCTAACGCTGTCGAAGGACATCTGTTTATCAGATATGTTGCTGTCGAATAAGCCTCAGCCCAAAACACCTTCTTTAACCCCGCACTAGTCAACATGCATCTGACTCTCTCCAAAAGAGTTCGATTAAACCTTTCAGCCAAACCATTTTGTTGTGGAGTACTTGCAGTAGTTTTGTGCCTTGCAATACCAGAGCCCGCACAAAAACTGTCGAACGCGTCATTGCAAAATTCAAGGCCATTATTGGTTCTCAACCTCTTGACCTTCCTGCTAGTCTGATTTTCTACTAGAGTCTTCCAACTTTTAAAATTCTCAAAAGTTTTATCCTTAGTCTTCTGAATGAATACCCATAACTTCTTGGAATAATCATCAACTATGGATAGAAAATACCTTGCTCCTGAATGTGATGGACACCTTGCAGACCCCCAAAGATCAGCATGGATGTAATCAAGGGATACATGTGTTCTTTGTTTGCCTTTGTTGAACTTCACTCTGCAAGATTTTCCAAGTACACAGGGTTCACAAAACTTCAGCTTTTCGACTTTGTCTCCACCAAGCAGATTTTGTTTCCTTAATTCGACCAAACCCCTTTCACTGACATGGCCCAATCTCATGTGCCAGATTTCTGTCTTCGACAAAGGTTTCATGGATGCAACATTTGTCGAACCACTTACAACTTCAGCCTCAAGAGTATACAAGCCTTGTTTCTTCAAGCCTCTCAAGACTTCCTTCGACCCCTTCATGACTCTTAGGATACTTTTCTCTCCTTTGAAAACATATCCTTTCTTGTCGAATTCACCAAGAGAAAGTAGATTTCTCTTAAAATCAGGAACATACCTGACTTCAGTCAACAACCTTATTGACTCATCATGGAGCTTAAATCTCACAGATCCAACACCTGCAATTTTGCAATCCTTGTTGTTTCCTAGCAATACTAATCCACCATCTTGATCACATAATTCATCGAACAAGTCTTTGTTTGGAGTCATGTGCCAAGTGCAACCTAAATCCATAATCCACTCTCTTCTCGAGTCACTGCTTGAAACCACAAGAACATCAGATGATTCAAAATCACCTTGAACAATGGTTGCATTGCCATTATCCTTACCACCATGATCTTTCACGCATTCATGACACACCTTTCCTGTGTGACCCTCCTTCTTACAATGATAGCATCGAATGCCAGATGCTTCGCCACTGTAAGACTTCGACTGGCTTTTGCCTTTCTTCTTGTCGAAATTACCATCCTTTCGCAAGAATTTTCCTTTAACGGCCAAACCTTCACCAACAGTCGAAGGTTTATGTTCCTTCTGTTCATTCAAGTCCTTAGAATACAAGGCTGGTTGAACTTCTTCAAACGTCAGGGACTCCCTTCCATATAGGAGAGTTTCTTTGAAGTGAGCATGTGATCGAGGCAAAGAACACAATAGTAACAACGCTTGATCTTCATCATCGATCTTCACATCAATATTTTCAAGATCAAGAATCAGCTTGTTGAACATATCCAACTACTCAGCCAACACTTTGTCTTCAATCATCTTGAATGAATACAAAGCTTGCTTCAGGTAGAGTCGATTTACCAGCGATTTGGTCATGTACAAACTTTCAAGTTTCACCCATAACCCTGATGCCGTCGTCTCCTTTGATACCTGCCCGAGAACCTTATCACCAAGGCTCAACAAAATTGCGATGTGTGCTTTCTCGATCATTTTCGTCTTCTCCGTTGCCGTCAATTTTGCATTCATGGCTGCCTCTCCCTTCAACGCTTCCAAGCAACCCTGCTGAACCAGTAGGGCTTTCATCTTCAAGCGCCACAGACCGAAATCATTCGCTCCGGTGAACTTTTCAATCTCATACTTTGTTGAAGGCATCTTATCAACACTCACCGCACCAATTTGTTGTGAATTCAATGCCAAGAACAAAGTATAATGCAAGGGAAGAATAAAGGACAAGAAAGAAGAAGAACACAAGAATTGGTTATAACTGCTATTCTTTTACTTTCTCTTAGAAAAAACAAGATTACAAGTTTACAAGAATAACAAATAACCTCTCTCACCCTAAATTAGGATTTGTTGTGTTGCAATGATGAGAGACTAGTATGCTATTTATAATAAAACCTAACATACTAACTAATGGACTTTTTCCACAAGGCCCATTACACAAGCCAACTTAATAAATAAGCCAACTTAACAAATTAGGGTTTAAACACTAAACCTAATTTAATATGCTAACAACCCTAGCATCTTCGACACAGGCATGTGAACAACCTTCAACTTCATGCTTAATCCTGTCGAACCAAGAAGCTACCCTTTGACCATACTAGAGTTCGATCCAATATCTCACAAATTTTCACCTTGGACCTAACTCTACAACATCAAGGGAACAAACTAGCTTTCTTCATGCAACTTTATCAACTGCATACAGCGGAAAAACTTGCAACTTGGCAATGTCTGTGTGATCATATCTGTCATACCCCAATTTTTGACCCGTTTTTTTACGTGTCCATTTGCATTTCATTTAAAAAGTCAAAAAATATATGCTTATTTCTCTTGTTGCATTTTATTTGATTTTTATATTCTATTCACTTTTTTACTAATCATTTATGATTTTATAATTTTAATTCTAATTCAATTTTTTAAATTGAATTTCTATTAAAATTTAAAATCGGTTTTCATTTTACTATCACTTTGTTTTGTTATTTTATTTTTAGGTGCAATTAATATAAAGGGAGATCCATTGGATTCAACAATTCAAAGCCCAGCATTATTGTGGCCCATGTTATTCATCCAAGGCCCATTCATTTTTGTTTGTTCATTGGGAAAGTCTTGAGCTAAACATCAAAATGAAGCCAAGTTTGAGAAGTCTGGACACCATCATACGAATACGTTTCACGGTTTGGGTCCAACAAATACGATCCACACTTCACAGAGGAAGTATTGTATTCTTCATGGCATCACGTTTTTCACCATCACCTTAGAAAACCTGTATAAGAATACAAGTACAAAATTAGCTGCAAATACATGTACAAATACACATCATCCATTCTAGAAGAGCACTCCAAACAAAAAGAGAGAAAATATCTTCATTCTCCTCACGCTTTTGCTTCCTTCTCCCACAAAATCAGCTGAAAATCACAACAAACTTTTGCCTTCTCATCCAATTCTTGACTCAAAATTATCATTCTACCCTCACCTTAACTCTCCTATAAATACATTGCTCATGAACACAGAATAGGGGAGGAAAAAATGTAGTGAAACTCTGCCAAATTCAATTCTCAAACCTTCTCCAAAACTCAATAAAATTTCCTCCAACTTTCTGGAATTAACCGAACCATTTCATAATCTTCTTCGCTCATCATAGCATCTCACACCATAATCAAAACCGAGCTCTGCACTACATCTTCCCTTCATACACCATTTCATAAATCTGAAACAATTCTGAACCTGCAAGTTTGCAAATCTAAACCATAACTCAGAACAAAAACCTTCATCAATATTACCTTCAACCTCCTTCATACACAGTCTTCAAAACCAATCAAACACTAAACATCTTCACGATTTACAATTCTCCAACTCAGTAACACCACAACTTACAAAACTCACATTCACACTGTGCTCTGAATCGAAGCAACATGATGTAACCTTCTCCAACACAGAGGGGAAGACGTAACCAACATCAACAAAAAATCTTCATCGAATCATCAGCAACAATCGTACCTGCAGCAAACCGAGTTACCGATGTCGCCGCTCACAACATCAGCAACATTCGCAATCGACTTGTAACATCATCATCACCATCAACGACTCCGCATCACAGATGACGTCATCACCGATGTGAAGCAGCAACAACATCTTCAACACCGAACTCACCTTCAATCGATCAAATCCGTTACAATTTCGATAAACATCGCACACATCTCTTTTCCTTTTTATGTCATTTGTTTGATTGTTGATGAGATATTGTTGTTATATGTTGATGTACTGGAATTTTGGTGTAGGTACTTTGTTTGGGTTAGATGAAGAAGGATAGCAGGGACTCGAAAATCTGAGAAACAGAGGAAGTTGAATCGTGGAAACAAGGGAGAGAAATTAACAAGAAGCGTGGAATGAAAATTGGAGGAGGAGGCGGACCAACATCATTTGAGCCTTAAGGTTTTTGTTTGGAATTCAATTTGGGCCTTAGACAACAACAAAACCGGTCTGGATCTTTTGCTATCATCCTTTGCAGTGGATACACCTCCCTCATGGACTTCAAATTCAGTTTGGGCCTCCACGGTTAAGCCCAGCAGCGCCCAATCCTTGGTTACATCCCCTTTTATCTTTTAAACCCCATATAATTTGTTTTCACATATATACTTATTTCTTTAAAAGTTTGTTTTCATTACAAATATTCAAAAATACAAAAAAAAAACTATATTAGTATTAGTTTTACTATTTTTATAATATCAAAAAATACCAAAAATTATTTTAATTTTCTTTTGGATTTAATACTTGATGATCCATTTGGTGAAAGTTGGTGATGATTTTTCAATATCTCTCTCTTCTCCTACTCCATTCTTATTTTTCTTTGAATCACAAATTTAGAGGTCTAATTCCTCTTTAAATTCAATGGACTTAGGGCGTTGATGGGATGAAAATCCTAATCCGCAATATTAAGTGATTGAACTTAAAGATGGAAGGAACTTTTAATGTGGTTCCATCTTTATTTCTTTTTCTTTTGGTCGATGAAAATCTTCAACATCATGAGAATTCTTTTGGATTCTAGATGAAGATGAGACCGCTACCTATTTTCTTTTCGTGCGGTATTGCTTTTGGAGAACGATCTACATATCGTTTTCTAGCATGCATTAGCACAAAGATTGTTGACCGGCCTCGTTGTAGGGTGACTTCTACATAAGTCACTTGGCAATCTGCTTAACATAGCGCAACATTTCGTGTCCCGAATAAAAAGATCAAATATGGAAGAGAATTGTATGCGGTTGATTTAAGACTTATGGAAGTTTATTGTGTAGTCGCTATGATTTTATCAAGCTTCTGATAAACTTTCATTGAATTTAAATCCGAGAACATCCTTCACTCACCATCGATCTTTATTACTAACTTTGATAACATACTTGACAAGTTTCAAGATGGTTATCTTTAACATCTAACAATTGACTTTAATTTCCGCACTTTATTATATTGTTCTTTATTATTTCTCGCTTTATGCTTTATTTTATTATTCATATGTTTATGTTTCCGCTATTTTCTCTTTGTCCATTTGGACGCTATGTTTATGTTTCCGCTATTTTCTTTTTGTCCACTTGGACCATACTCTACTTTTGTGCTAAAACATTAATAAACAACTAAAAATCTAAAAAATACATAAGGCTCTCTATGGACTATTGGTTACTATCCTGAGCATTTTTGACCTGGATTTGTTGGACTTAAGACCTCTGGACCCTGTTATGCTGTTGTTGTTCTGCTGTTATTCCGTCTGTCTGGCATTGGATGTTGTCTGTTTGTGTGTGCAGGTATTTCCTCGAAAGCCCTTGATGGTTAATTCCAAGGCATCGTGATAAGGATTTCGCCCATATACAGTCGTTACTCTGCCCAATTTTCATTAGAATCTTATGATGCGAAGTGGTGCTAAAGACAATAAGTTCATCTGGATCCTCAAGTGGTAATGCGTCGATTTAGTGTTGATAGTCCAAAAGATGGTAAATCTACCTTGACTTCTAATGTCAAGCGTTGGCTTCTTATTTCGGTTAGATCGTCCTTTTCCTTAAACTTTTATTTCACGCTCTAGGATAGCCTCTTCATCTCCTCTCACTTCTTAAATTTTCAAAATATTCTCCCTTTTTCTAAAATCTTCTTATGTTTGTAAAACCTCTTTTAAAATCTTTCTTTAAAAATAACTTTTGCCCTTAGTGGCTTTTTTCTTCAAAAGTAGACACGATTAATTATTGTAGTGAGTTGCGATACCCCACGATTTTGAGATTGATTGATATAATGGAATCTTTTCCACGTGAGAGAGCTAGTGGCATACTCGTTGATTTTCATCCGAGTTGGAGCCCTTCTTTCATTTGTGATGCAAAGAATCCATTTGTTCTCATGATCAAGATCAATGGCTGAGTATTTCTCTCCGACGACGATAAAGTGTTTATTCCTTTTTAAAAACCTTTTCCCTTTTAAGCGGAACTACATTAGCTCTGACTTCTCCATTGCACTGAGGAGGTATGTAGGCACAAGATATAATGTCTTGCCGAGCTTATTTTAAAAAATCAAACAAACCGTTTCTTTTGCACACACAACACAGATTTTCAAAAAGGTTCCTGTGGAGTACCACAGATATGAGGGGTGCTTAAAACCTTCCCCTCGTATAATCAACACCCGTACCTAAGATCTCTTTTTTGTTTTAAAAAACAAACTTTGGGTTTTTTCGTTCTTTTCCCATTTCCTTTGGAAACAATAAAGCGCGGTGGCGACTTTCACTGAAATATTGAGTCGAGTCAATTTATGGCTTAGATCTCAGATTTTTCCCCGCTACAGAAAAATGGCGACTTCACTGGGGATTATATTTTAAGTGTGTTAAGCCTATTTTTGTTTATCTGTGTGTTTTTTATTTGTATATATTGTTGTGTGCTTTGTTTGTTTATTTAATTTTTTATTTTTGGTGCTCGATGGTTCCTCTGTGATGAGATAAAGTTCTAACCCGGACTTTTGTGAGTTACTTGAGATAGGAGGTGGTAAGACCAATAGTTGCATGTCAGGAGCGATCCTTAACATGAGCATCATATGGTGGAACCCCAATCAGTGGAGGCCTCATAGAAGGTAGTAGATGTTGTTACGAGCTATCGTAAGAACACTATTACTTTCAATAGTGAGTGTCCGTAGAAGCTGAATGGCCTAGAACCTTTTTAACCCATCTTAGCCTTTTTTAGGATGTAGCGCAGAAACAAGGTCAAGTACCAATTTGAGCTTGTTGTCATGCGATGCTACACTCAGACGAGGTCTTTTTAGGAATATTATTGGCGCCCATGAGCAATTGTGTGAGCCGGTAGTATCCGATAGAAGATTGAAAACTCTGGGAACCTTTGTAGAACCCGTTCGGCAGGTATAAAATTCCTTAGTACACACCTTGTGGTTGGGATGACCCTTGACTCCATGCTCGTGACGTCGAACCTTTGAACCTTGTTTGTGTGATCTTGTGTGTGACCTTGATTATGGTTGATTCATAAACCATGCATTCATGCATCCATGAAAACTCTTTTTCTTTTGGTTTTCAAGGAACTTAGAGGTCTTTCCTTGTAAACATCATAAGTTTCATCAAACTCAATGGATCTTGGGTGTTGATGGGGTGAAAATTCTAATCCACCAAAATGGATGATTGATTTTGATGATAACTTAATCGAAGCTTTAGTCAAATGTTTGAGTGTTTACAAGTTAATATCTTAAGTTCCTTGAAACTCAAAAATTAAAACAAATCATTGGCATTGCATGCATCATTCTGCATTTGGTTCTGCTTTCTAAGGAAGTTTCCCAGAGCCTTATTTCCTTTCTCCTGGTATCATTAGTACAATACTCGTGCTAAGAAGAAATGGAAAGTATCAAACAAGCGATTCTTGAACTCCGCAAAGAAGTGGTTACTTTGAAGGCTGGTATGGAGCATCTGACTACTCTGGTTGAGGCTCTAGTTGCTGCCCAAGTCAATCCTCCTATGATGGAAGAAAGGATGGCAAAGGTCTTTCTTGAAACTCTAAACTCATCCTTTCCTGAGGGGATAGTAGTTCGTACACCTACTGACTCCCATGGAGAGGTGGATATGAAAGCGCTAATAGAAAAAGATGTCCGAAAGGAATGTTTTCTTGAAGAAGGTAACTCAGCTGGTAGTGTGAAGAATTTTGGTAATGACTTTTCAAAGAAGAGAATCAGGGGAGGAAACAATCATCATCAACATCACCATGTTTCCTATGTCATTCCTATATCCAACTCGGTTCATGCAATTCTAGATTATCAGCAGAGTACTCAGCAAAGAGCTCCTCCACCGAACGAGCAAAATCAATCTCAAAAGGGGAATTTTGATCCCATCCCCATGACTTACTCAGAATTGTACCCTTCTTTGATTCGTAAGAATTTGGTTCAGATAAGGTCACCGCCTCCTGTTCCCGAGAAACTCCCTTGGTGGTACAAAGCTGACGACACTTGTGCTTTTCATCAGAATGCTCCTGGACATGACTTAGAGAATTGTTGGCCTCTAAAAAATAAAGTTCAAAGATTAATCCATGTTGGTATTTTGACTTTTCGAGATGTTGGTCCTGCTGTTCAACTTAATCCTTTGCCAAAGCATGAATGAATCACTATTGATGGTAGCCTGAAGTTCGAAAGATGTTTCGTTCAACATATGTCCTGATGGAGAGATTTTTCTCAGTTTTAGAATTCTTATTAATTTTCATTTGTAATATTTCTTATTTTTCAATGCATTGTTTGCATGTAGAAACTTGTTTATTTTGAATGTTAATGCTAATGCAATGATAATGTTTGTCTTGAAGTAATCCATTCGTTTCACTCACGTTTCTTTGTTTTTATGCATTATGATACCAATTGCTTTTGCCAAACTCTCGCTTAGGCAGAGATTGGAGGGAGGATGATGATCTAAAAACGCAAATTTTTCTGGTTGTATGCTTTTGAATAAAACCCTGTTGATGATGTACAGGCATTGTTTCAAATTCCCAAACACCGGAGATATAAGGAAGATAATCCCTTGATAACCCCTTTGAGCCTTGAAGTAGGAGTTTCTTTTATAAACGAAAAACCCTAATATTTCACCTGGGGCAGGGTAGTCTTCAGTTAATTTGACCAAGTGTTCAAATTTCAAAAAAAGGATTGTGCATCCAAAGGTCAAGCACGTCATATCCACATCAAAGGTTGGATTATGAGAAACCACAATGGTTATCCATCGCGTATCAAAAGGCATGAAAATGTGAAACCACAATGGTTATCCTCCATCCGCCAAGGAATGAGGCAGTCACAACCCTCTCAACAAGTCAAGACAAAATCAATGTCACACGATTTGTTCAAATAATAAAAAAAAGAATAATGAAAAAGAAAAAAGAAAGAAAGCTCGCTAAGTCAAAAACTTGAAAACAAGTGACTTAGACAAAAGTTAGAGCATCCCGCTGGACGACCAATTCAAAAGAATCAGTCCAGGCAAAAGTTAGGGAAAATAAAAGAAAAGCGAAAATGAAAAGAAAGGACTACAAAACAAAAGTCCTCAGCAATGAACAAATCTGTGTGAATACAAAAACGAAGACAAGAAGAGTGACTGCTATTCCAAGAAAGCTTCATTGGATCCTTAATGGCACAAAATCCTTTTGAGAGATGAATACTCATGTTAAGTTAGCTGAACATAGGACTGGAGAACATCACGAAGATGGGGTGGGCTAAATAAACTTTGAGCCTAAAAATCTTTTTTCTGAAAACCATGAACCAGGCCGCGTTACAACCCTCAAAAGTCCTAATTGAAGCAGGGTTAATTTCAAAAGCATACTTAAAACAAGAAAGCGTTCCTGACTCCTATCGGTTATGCTGAAAACTGGTGTTGGTATCATATGCATACAAAAATCAATGTCCTTCATTAACCAGTGATTCGTTCACAAGGTTTTGTGACATCCTTTCAATAAAGCTTCAAGACTTACATAATTGTTGCATTTTCATTATCATTCTCAGAATAAACATTTTTCTCCTTGTAAACATTTGTTTGACATCCATGAAGTTTACATCTGATCATTAGTAGAAAACTAAAACATTGCCATGGGCATGTTGTTTTCCCAGTATAATGCTTTTGCCAAGTTTGATTATCATCATGGGGCAAATCTTGAAGACTCTTTCGAGTAAAAGAATGTGCCAATTTTAGTCAATCTGGGGCAGTTACGTCGAGATTCGATAAATCTCTCCAAGAATCTGTTGATCTGGGGCAGATTATTTCAAGTTTTTATGACGCCAAAGATCTCTATAAAACTTTTTGATGCAGATTCCTCTCATAGACTATGTAGTCTGGGGCAAGTTGTGAATCAAAAGTTACCTTGATCACCTCATTAGCTTGAAGTACAAAGGTCGTTGCCATGATCAATCCAAAGCATGTCACTCTCTACCAAGAAGTTTTGAGACATCAGTTGACTATTGGGTTTTCTTTCTCACCTTGTGTTGAGTTTTGAACTAAAATCTCCCGCATGTTAACTCATTTGCTATGATGATAACTTCTTATTTCAGAATGGTGATTTTCTCCAAGGAAATTTTCTCTGACCTCCCATAGTAGAGCTTGAAAGGAGGTGTTGTCCAACCCTTTTGTTAGAAGAAGATGATTTGTAATTCCTTGCAAAAATTGATAGTTCGCAAAGAGTTTGCTTGGTTTATATCTCCAACAAATTTTTCCATCTTCCCTCAGAGTGGAGTTCATGTTGTCATCTCTTCAGTGGATTTATGGATGTTTGAAGTTTGACTTTGGATTTTCTCCTTAGTCAGTATCTCTCTTGAGCTTTGTAGCAGGACTCTGTTCCTCAAATGGCCTCTATTTATCTGCAATTGAATCCTCAGCCGTGTTCCTAGCATGGGTCTTCAGAAGGATGTCTTTTGATATCTCCAACTTTTTGAGATTCACCAAGTGTCTGTTATATTGTGATGTCTTGTCACTTCCTAGTTTTTTTGTGTTTGTTTTGTCAGCATATACATGACATTCATTCATTCATTCATACATACAACATGCATAAAAAAATAAAAAGAAAAATATTCATATCCATTTTGCATTTCTTAATGTTTTGATCCATTCTCTTTGATTCTTCAAAATACATGATCTCTTGCCATTAGAGTGTCTACCTTAAGCAGAAAGTGTTTATCCTTTCTAATTCCCCATAGAGTTTGTTCCTCGTGGAAGAATTTTGCTTCAGTGTTCCTCCTCAGCTCATTTGTCAGGATGGAACTAATCCCCAGTTGAGTTCATTCCTCATTTGCCAGTCTTGTTTGGCCGTTTCTATCCAGTTTATTCGTGGAGTTGAACTTTGATCTCTTGAAGTACTATGTTGGAACCTCTCTAGGATAAGAAACCTAGATCGAGAAGGCATTTATTTTGCACCTCTTGAGGATTTTATTTTCCTTAACAATGGAGAATCTGTTTATGATTGATATCAGATATTGAAATATTTATTTTCCATCAGTGTTGGAATTCGTGCTTGAAAGCAAGGGGCAGGTTTTGACTTTGAGCAACTTATGTTATCCTCATCATGTTTTGGTTGACAACAAATAGAAGCCTCTTTATTTGAGCAAGTTTGTATGTCTTCACATACCAGTCTTATCTTCAAAGCAAGTGATAATCTCTCAGGCTTTATGAACTTCTTGATTCCAAATGGAAGAAGCTCAGCAAATGGTAAGTCGCTTCAATATAAGTGACAGTTTGCATCCAAATGGAAGAAGCTCAGCAAATGGTAAGTTGCTTCAGTGTAAGTGACAGTTTGCATCCAGTTGATGGAAGAAGCTTGGCAAATGGTAAGTCCCTTCATCAGAAGTGACAGTTTGCATCCAGTTCCTTTTCTCAAGCCGCGTCCTTGATTAAAGAAGAAGTTGATCCCTATTCTTAGTGGCAGCTTATTATTCTCAACAGCTTATCGTCAACTATTGAGGCGGTGATTCAATTTTCTTCTACCTTCAACTATTGAGCTGGTAGCTTATCGTCAACTATTGAGGCGGTAATTCAATTTTCTTCTACCTTCAACTATTGAGCTGGTAGCTTATCGTCAACTATCGAGGCGGTAATTCAATGTTCTTCTATTTACAACTATTGAGTGGGTAGCTTGACGTCAACTATTGAGGTGGTAATTCCTGCATCTTCCAGTAAAAAGTTGATGTTCAGATGAAAATTCATGTACCTTCAGTAAAAGTCTGTATTCAGGTGATGCTATTCCTGCACCTTCAGTAAAAGCTGGTGTTCAGAGAAGCCTTTTGTATCCACATCTTCCAGTAAAAAGTCGATGTTGAGATTCTTCCCTACCTTCAGTAAAAGCTGGTAGTCCACCTTCAGTAAAAGTTGGTGTCTTCTTTTCCTACCTTCAGTAAAAGCTGGTAGTCCACCTTTAGTAAAAGTTGGTGTCTTTTTTCCTGCATCTTCAAGTAAAAAGTCGATGCTCAATGATCATTTTCCTACCTTCAGTAAAAGTTGGTAGCTCACCTTCAGTAAAAGTTGGTGTCTTTTGTTCCTGCATCTTTAGTAAACGTTGATGTTCAGAAGAAGTTTCCTGCATCTTCCAGTAAAAGTTGATGTTCAGATGAAAATTCCTGTACCTTCAGTAAAACTCGGTATTCAGGTGAAGCTATTCCTGCACCTTCAGTAAAAGCTGGTGTTCAGAGAAGCCTTTGTATCTACATCTTCCAGTAAAAGTCGATGTTTAGATCTTTTCCTACCTTCAGTAAAAGTTGGTAGTCCACCTTCAGTAAAAGTTGGTGTCTTCTTTTCCTACCTTCAGTAAAAGTCGGTAGTTCACCTTCAGTAAAAGTCGGTGTTTTCTTTTTCTACCTTCAGTAAAAGCTGGTAGCCCACCTTCAGTAAAAGCTGGTAGTTCACCTTCAGTAAAAGTCGGTGCATCCTTCATATCCACATCTTCAGTAAAAGTCGATGTTGAGATTCTTTCCTACCTTCAGTAAAAGTCGGTAGTTCACCTTCAATAAAAGTTGGTGCATTCTTTCGTCTACAGTGAAAGATGATGCTTTAATCTTTCTGATGCAAAATATTTTCCCCAGTGAAATTTCTTTTCCTAGCAAAATATCGTTCCCCCAGTGGAGTCTATCCTTTCTTCTCCCCAGTGGTGTCCTATTTCCCTCTCGTGGAAATCATATGCATTCATAATCATAATCATTGCATCGTAGGGCCAAAAATTGCGTATTCTGTATTTAAGTCTCTTCAATCACGTCGAGACGAAGATTTCAATCTTCATATCTCCGGATAGAAGAAACTTAAATAGGGGCATCTGTCATACCCCAATTTTTGACCCGTTTTTTTACGTGTCCATTTGCATTTCATTTAAAAAGTCAAAAAATATATGCTTATTTCTCTTGTTGCATTTTATTTGATTTTTATATTCTATTCACTTTTTTACTAATCATTTATGATTTTATAATTTTAATTCTAATTCAATTTTTTAAATTGAATTTCTATTAAAATTTAAAATCGGTTTTCATTTTACTATCACTTTGTTTTGTTATTTTATTTTTAGGTGCAATTAATATAAAGGGAGATCCATTGGATTCAACAATTCAAAGCCCAGCATTATTGTGGCCCATGTTATTCATCCAAGGCCCATTCATTTTTGTTTGTTCATTGGGAAAGTCTTGAGCTAAACATCAAAATGAAGCCAAGTTTGAGAAGTCTGGACACCATCATACGAATACGTTTCACGGTTTGGGTCCAACAAATACGATCCACACTTCACAGAGGAAGTATTGTATTCTTCATGGCATCACGTTTTTCACCATCACCTTAGAAAACCTGTATAAGAATACAAGTACAAAATTAGCTGCAAATACATGTACAAATACACATCATCCATTCTAGAAGAGCACTCCAAACAAAAAGAGAGAAAATATCTTCATTCTCCTCACGCTTTTGCTTCCTTCTCCCACAAAATCAGCTGAAAATCACAACAAACTTTTGCCTTCTCATCCAATTCTTGACTCAAAATTATCATTCTACCCTCACCTTAACTCTCCTATAAATACATTGCTCATGAACACAGAATAGGGGAGGAAAAAATGTAGTGAAACTCTGCCAAATTCAATTCTCAAACCTTCTCCAAAACTCAATAAAATTTCCTCCAACTTTCTGGAATTAACCGAACCATTTCATAATCTTCTTCGCTCATCATAGCATCTCACACCATAATCAAAACCGAGCTCTGCACTACATCTTCCCTTCATACACCATTTCATAAATCTGAAACAATTCTGAACCTGCAAGTTTGCAAATCTAAACCATAACTCAGAACAAAAACCTTCATCAATATTACCTTCAACCTCCTTCATACACAGTCTTCAAAACCAATCAAACACTAAACATCTTCACGATTTACAATTCTCCAACTCAGTAACACCACAACTTACAAAACTCACATTCACACTGTGCTCTGAATCGAAGCAACATGATGTAACCTTCTCCAACACAGAGGGGAAGACGTAACCAACATCAACAAAAAATCTTCATCGAATCATCAGCAACAATCGTACCTGCAGCAAACCGAGTTACCGATGTCGCCGCTCACAACATCAGCAACATTCGCAATCGACTTGTAACATCATCATCACCATCAACGACTCCGCATCACAGATGACGTCATCACCGATGTGAAGCAGCAACAACATCTTCAACACCGAACTCACCTTCAATCGATCAAATCCGTTACAATTTCGATAAACATCGCACACATCTCTTTTCCTTTTTATGTCATTTGTTTGATTGTTGATGAGATATTGTTGTTATATGTTGATGTACTGGAATTTTGGTGTAGGTACTTTGTTTGGGTTAGATGAAGAAGGATAGCAGGGACTCGAAAATCTGAGAAACAGAGGAAGTTGAATCGTGGAAACAAGGGAGAGAAATTAACAAGAAGCGTGGAATGAAAATTGGAGGAGGAGGCGGACCAACATCATTTGAGCCTTAAGGTTTTTGTTTGGAATTCAATTTGGGCCTTAGACAACAACAAAACCGGTCTGGATCTTTTGCTATCATCCTTTGCAGTGGATACACCTCCCTCATGGACTTCAAATTCAGTTTGGGCCTCCACGGTTAAGCCCAGCAGCGCCCAATCCTTGGTTACATCCCCTTTTATCTTTTAAACCCCATATAATTTGTTTTCACATATATACTTATTTCTTTAAAAGTTTGTTTTCATTACAAATATTCAAAAATACAAAAAAAAAACTATATTAGTATTAGTTTTACTATTTTTATAATATCAAAAAATACCAAAAATTATTTTAATTTTCTTTTGGATTTAATACTTGATGATCCATTTGGTGAAAGTTGGTGATGATTTTTCAATATCTCTCTCTTCTCCTACTCCATTCTTATTTTTCTTTGAATCACAAATTTAGAGGTCTAATTCCTCTTTAAATTCAATGGACTTAGGGCGTTGATGGGATGAAAATCCTAATCCGCAATATTAAGTGATTGAACTTAAAGATGGAAGGAACTTTTAATGTGGTTCCATCTTTATTTCTTTTTCTTTTGGTCGATGAAAATCTTCAACATCATGAGAATTCTTTTGGATTCTAGATGAAGATGAGACCGCTACCTATTTTCTTTTCGTGCGGTATTGCTTTTGGAGAACGATCTACATATCGTTTTCTAGCATGCATTAGCACAAAGATTGTTGACCGGCCTCGTTGTAGGGTGACTTCTACATAAGTCACTTGGCAATCTGCTTAACATAGCGCAACATTTCGTGTCCCGAATAAAAAGATCAAATATGGAAGAGAATTGTATGCGGTTGATTTAAGACTTATGGAAGTTTATTGTGTAGTCGCTATGATTTTATCAAGCTTCTGATAAACTTTCATTGAATTTAAATCCGAGAACATCCTTCACTCACCATCGATCTTTATTACTAACTTTGATAACATACTTGACAAGTTTCAAGATGGTTATCTTTAACATCTAACAATTGACTTTAATTTCCGCACTTTATTATATTGTTCTTTATTATTTCTCGCTTTATGCTTTATTTTATTATTCATATGTTTATGTTTCCGCTATTTTCTCTTTGTCCATTTGGACGCTATGTTTATGTTTCCGCTATTTTCTTTTTGTCCACTTGGACCATACTCTACTTTTGTGCTAAAACATTAATAAACAACTAAAAATCTAAAAAATACATAAGGCTCTCTATGGACTATTGGTTACTATCCTGAGCATTTTTGACCTGGATTTGTTGGACTTAGTACCTCTGGACCCTGTTATGCTGTTGTTGTTCTGCTGTTATTCCGTCTGTCTGGCATTGGATGTTGTCTGTTTGTGTGTGCAGGTATTTCCTCGAAAGCCCTTGATGGTTAATTCCAAGGCATCGTGATAAGGATTTCGCCCATATACAGTCGTTACTCTGCCCAATTTTCATTAGAATCTTATGATGCGAAGTGGTGCTAAAGACAATAAGTTCATCTGGATCCTCAAGTGGTAATGCGTCGATTTAGTGTTGATAGTCCAAAAGATGGTAAATCTACCTTGACTTCTAATGTCAAGCGTTGGCTTCTTATTTCGGTTAGATCGTCCTTTTCCTTAAACTTTTATTTCACGCTCTAGGATAGCCTCTTCATCTCCTCTCACTTCTTAAATTTTCAAAATATTCTCCCTTTTTCTAAAATCTTCTTATGTTTGTAAAACCTCTTTTAAAATCTTTCTTTAAAAATAACTTTTGCCCTTAGTGGCTTTTTTCTTCAAAAGTAGACACGATTAATTATTGTAGTGAGTTGCGATACCCCACGATTTTGAGATTGATTGATATAATGGAATCTTTTCCACGTGAGAGAGCTAGTGGCATACTCGTTGATTTTCATCCGAGTTGGAGCCCTTCTTTCATTTGTGATGCAAAGAATCCATTTGTTCTCATGATCAAGATCAATGGCTGAGTATTTCTCTCCGACGACGATAAAGTGTTTATTCCTTTTTAAAAACCTTTTCCCTTTTAAGCGGAACTACATTAGCTCTGACTTCTCCATTGCACTGAGGAGGTATGTAGGCACAAGATATAATGTCTTGCCGAGCTTATTTTAAAAAATCAAACAAACCGTTTCTTTTGCACACACAACACAGATTTTCAAAAAGGTTCCTGTGGAGTACCACAGATATGAGGGGTGCTTAAAACCTTCCCCTCGTATAATCAACACCCGTACCTAAGATCTCTTTTTTGTTTTAAAAAACAAACTTTGGGTTTTTTCGTTCTTTTCCCATTTCCTTTGGAAACAATAAAGCGCGGTGGCGACTTTCACTGAAATATTGAGTCGAGTCAATTTATGGCTTAGATCTCAGATTTTTCCCCGCTACAATATCAGCAGCGTTGTCCTCAGTTAAAACCTTCAGCACTTGGACTTCTCCACGCTCGATTACTCCTCTGACGAAATGCAGCCTCACATCAATGTGCTTAGTTCACTCATGATAGGCTGAGTTCTTCGACAGGTGTATTGCACTTTGACTATCACATTTAACATTGATACCTTTACCTTGAAGTTTCAGCTCCTTAGCAAAACCTTCAAGCCACAATGCTTCTTTCACAGCTTCAGTTAGGGCAATATACTCCGCTTCAGTGGTTGATAGAGCAACAACCTTCTGAAGTGTTGCTTTCCAACTAATTGCAGTGCCAAACATAGTGAAAACATATCCAGAAATAGATTTTCTAGAATCCATACATCCTGCATAATCAGAGTCGACATATCCTTCAATTGCTGCTTTACTATCTTCACCCAAGGCTCCACCATAAATTAGAACCCTATTCAGAGACCCGTTTATGTACCTTAAAATCCACATTAATGCTTGCCAGTGAGCCTTTCCAGGATTCGCCATGTACCTGCTTACAAGACTTACTGCATATGTTATGTTGGGTCTAGTACAGACCATAGCATACATCAAAGAGCCAACTATATTAGCATATGGGATGCTATTCATATAGGCTCTTTCGACATCAGTACTGGGACACTGATCAATACTTAGCTTGAATTGAGGGTTTGTCGGAGTCACAATTGGCTTTGAATTCGACATACCAAACTTTTCAAGAATCTTTCGTAGATATGCCTCTTGAGATAAGCATAACTTCGACTTCTTTCTATCTCTTCGAATGTCAATTCCAAGAATCCTGGAAGCAGCTCCCAGGTCCTTCATATCTAACTCCTTATTAAGTTCAGCCTTCACCCTCATCACATCTTCGACATTGTTGCTTGCTATGAGAATATCATCCACATAAAGCAACAAAATAACAAATGAATTACCAGGTCGAAATCTGAAGTAAACGCAGTGGTCGAACTGACTTCTAATGAAACTTATGCGTGCCATGAACTTGTCAAATCTCCTATTCCACTATCGAGGAGATTGTTTCAGCCCATACAAAGATCTCTTTAGCTTGCACACATAATCTTCCTTCCCCTTTTCGACATATCCTTCAGGTTTCCTCATCAGGATCGTTTCATCTAGATCACCATACAAGAACGCAGTCTTCACATCCATCTGTTCCAGTTCAAAATCGAACTGTGCCACTATGGCAAGCAACATTTGAATGGACCTATGCTTCACAACAGGAGAAAACACATCATTGAAGTCGACACCTTCTTTCTGAGTGAAACCCCTTGCAACTAACCTTGCCTTGTATCTTTTTGACGTCACTCCTTCAATTCCTTCCTTAACTTTGAAAATCCATTTACAGCTGACTAACCTTGCCCCAGCAGGTTTCTTGATCAGTTCCCAGGTATGATTATCATGAAGAGATTTCATCTCATCATCCATGGCCTTCAGCCATTCAGTCTTATTTTGACTCCTCATAACTTGTAGTCTCTAGGTTCTTCGTCTAGAACCTCACTTGCAGAGATTAAGGCATAAGCTATAAGGTCTGCATACCCAAGTCTCTGAGGTGGCTTGATGGCTCTTCTCGACCTATCTCTTGACAATAGGTAGTCATCGACAATTTCCTCAATTTCCTCAGCATCTTGTGCTTCTTCTTCGACTTCATCAGGGATATGCAATTCAGCATCAACATGCTCCACCTCAACAGGAATCTCTACCCGTTCCAGCTCTTCGTCAAATGTTTCTGTACTTCGACCAACATCATCAGTTTTCTTAAAAGCCATTTCAGCTTCATTGAAAACTACATCTCGACTGGTGATACACCTCCTGTGACCTGGATCTAGGCACCATAGTCTATAAACTTTGACAACTTCAGGGTATCCCATGAACATGCATTTCAGAGCTCTAGGTTCGACCTTGTCTTGCCTAATGTGAGCATAGGCTGTGCAGCCAAATACTCTCAATTTGTCGAGATCTGGTGGATGTCCCGACTAAACTTCTTTAGGTGTCTTCATATCTAACGCTGTCGAAGGACATCTATTTATCAGATATGTTGCTGTCGAAACAGCCTCAGCCCAAAACACCTTCTTTAACCCCGCACTAGTCAACATGAATCTGACTCTCTCCAAAATAGTTCGATTAAACCTTTCAGCCAAACCATTTTATTGTGGAGTACCTGCAGTAGTTCTGTGCCTTGCAATACCAGAGCCCGCATAAAAACTGTCGAATGCCTCATTGCAAAATTCAAGGCTATTATTGGTTCTCAACCTCTTGACCTTCCTGCCAGTATGATTTTCTACTAGAGTCTTCCAACTTTTAAAATTCTCAAAAGTTTCATCCTTAGTCTTCTGAATGAATACCCATAACTTCTTGGAATAATCATCAACTATGGATAGAAAATACCTTACTCCTGAATGTGATGGACACCTTGCAGGCCCCCAAAGATCAGCATGGATGTAATCAAGGGATCCATGTGTTCTTTGTTTGCCTTTGTTGAACTTCACTCTGCAAGATTTTCCAAATACACAGGGTTCACAAAACTTCAGCTTTTCGACTTTGTCTCCACCAAGCAGATTTTGTTTCTCTAATTCGACCAAACCCCTTTCACTGACATGGCCCAATCTCATGTGCCAGATTTCTGTCTTCAACAAAGGTTTCGTGGATGCAACATTTGTTGAACCACTTACAATTTCAGCCTCAAGAGTATACAAGCCTTATTTCTCCACACCTCTCAAGATTTCCTTCGACCCCTTTATGACTCTTAGGATACTTTTCTCTTCTTGGAAAACATATCCTTTTTTGTCGAATTCACCAAGAGAAAGTATATTTCTCTTAAAATCAGGAACATACCTGACTTTATTCAACAACCTTATTGACTCATCATGGAGCTTAAATCTCACATATCCAACACTTGTAATTTTGCAAGCTTGTTGTTTCCTAGCAATACTGATCCACCATCTTGATCACATAATTCCTCGAACAAGTCTTTGTTTGGAGACATGTGCCAAGTGCAACCTGAATCCATAATCCACTCTCTTCTCGAGTCATTACTTGAAACCACAAGAACATCAGATGATTCAAAATCACCTTGAACAATGGCTGCATTGCCATTATCCTTAACTCCATGATCTTTCACGCATTCAGGACACCCCTTTCTTGTGTGACCCTCCTTCTTACAATGATAGCATCAAATGCCAGATGCTTTGCCACTGTAAGACTTCGATTGGCTTTTGCCTTTCATCTTGTCGAAATTACCATCCTTTCGCAAGAATTTCCCTTTAACGGCCAAACCTTCACCAACAGTCGAAGGTTTATGTTCCTTTCGTTCATTCAAGTCCTTAGAATACAAGGCTGGTTGAACTTCTTCAAACGTCATGGACTCCCTTCCATATAGGACAGTTTCTTTGAAGTGAGCATGTGATCGAGGCAAAGAACACAATAGTAACAGCGCTTGATCTTCATCATCGATCTTCACATCAATATTTTCAAGATCAAGAATCAGCTTGTTGAACATATCCAACTGCTCAGCCAACACTTTGTCTTCAATCATCTTGAATGAATACAAAGCTTGCTTCAGGTAGAGTCGATTTACCAGCGATTTGGTCATGTACAAACTTTTAAGTTTCACCCATAACCCTGATGTCGTCGTCTCCTTTGATACCTGCCGGAGAACCTTATCACCAAGGCTCAACAAAATTGCAATGTGTGCTTTCTCGATCATATTCTTCTTCTCCGCTGCCGTCAATTTTGCATTCATGGCTGCCTCTCCCTTCAACGCTTCCAAGCAACCCTGCTGAACCAGTAGGGCTTTCATCTTCAAGCGCCACAGACCAAAATCATTCGCTCCGGTGAACTTTTCAATCTCATACTTTGTTGAAGGCATCTTATCAACACTCACCGCATCAATTTGTTGTGAATTCAATGCCAAGAACAAAGTATAATGCAAGGGAAGAATAAAGGACAAGAAAGAAGAAGAACACAAGAATTGGTTATAACTGCTATTCTTTTACTTTCTCTTAGAAAAAACAAGATTACAAGTTTACAAGAATAACAAATAACCTCTCTCACCCTAATCAAGATTTGTTATGTTGCAATGATGAGAGACTAGTATGCTATTTATAATAAAACCTAACATACTAACTAATGGACTTTTTCCACAAGGCCCATTACACAAGCCAACTTAATAAAAAAGCTAACTTAACAAATTAGGGTTTAAACACTAAACCTAATTTAATATGCTAACAACCCTAGCATCTTCAACACAAGCATGTGAAAAACCTTCGACTTCATGCTTAATTCTGTCGAACCAAGAAGCTACTCTTAGATTATACTAAAGTTCGATCCAATATCTCACAATATAGTTGGGTAATAATAATAATAATACTAATAATAATAGAATAGATGAATAAATAATTAGTTGGGCCTATTATGGTGTTAGCATAATGAACAGTGGGTGTGTGTGTGTTAAGCCTACTAGTGATGTAGAAGTTAGTCAAGGGTTAACTAAAATAAGAGAGAAAAGTAGAATTAGGAAAGATTTTGAGAGAATGTGAAAAGAGAAGGTTTTCGTGAAAGAGGAGAAGAGGGACAAAGAGGCTAGGGCAAGGATTCTATTGAAAGAGTAGAGAACCTGCAATCCAAGGTAAGGGTGGGGTTCTAAATCTATAAGATTGGGTATGATGATTTGTATGTAGGAATGAGTTTTGGGGTTTTATTCATAACTTAGGTTTTGAAGGGAATTATATGAAATCAATAAAACTGATGCATCTTGATAATGATTCTTATTGTTATGTGTTGTAGGGATATTGCATGGCTTATATTGCATGAATTTTGATGTTATTGTTGTGTTTCGTAAAAATTCATATTTTGACCGTAAAACAAAGAGTTCTATGAAACTGATGAAATTGATGTATGTTAGGGATGATTCTGTTGATATATGTTGTAGAACTTATACGACATGAATTTTAATGTTGTTGTGTTTTGTAAAAATTCTTATTTTGACCGTAAAACAAAGAATTCTATGAAATTGATGTATGTTAGTGATGATTCTTGTTGATATATGTTGTATATGTGTTGTAGAACTTAAATTGCATTAATTTTGAAGTTGTTGTATTTTGTAAAAATTTGTATTTTGACCGTAAAACGAAGAAGTCCATGAAATTTATGTATGTTAGTGATGATTCGTGTTAATATATGTTGTATATGTGTTCTAGAACTTGTACTGTATGAATTTTGATGTTGTTGTTGTGTTTCATAAAAATTTGTATTTTGATTGTAAAACAAAGAATTCTATGAGATTGATGTATGTTAGTGATGATTCTTGTTGATATATGTTGTATATGTGTTGTAAAACTTATATTGCCTTAATTTTGATGTTATTGTTGTGTTTCGTAAAACTTCATATTTTGCCTGTAGAACAAAGAATTCTATGAAATTGATGTATGTTAGTGATGATTCTTGTTGATATGTGTTGTATATGTGTTGTAGAACTTATATTGCATGAATTTTGATGATGTTGTTTTTGTGTATGTTTGTATGATGATGTTTTGTGATGACGAAGAAGTGATGGCCTATGTTGGCGTTTGTTGAAGGCTTATGCCTTGTGGTTTCATAATTGTTGTCGTTGATGTTTAGTTGATGTTGTTTCATTTTATGATGCCGCGTTATTGAGTCGCATACATTTCATTTTTACGTTGGCCTGGATTGGCAAGAACACGTTGGCCTGGATTGGTAAAAATATGTTGGCCTAAATTGGCAAAACTATGATGGCGTCGATCCCATCGTGTGGATCTAGTGCAAATTACGATGAAGGTGTATGTCTTGTTCATGCCTCTATTTATTGGCAATTTTGTGATGAGGGTGTATGCCATATTGATACCATATGCATTTGCACAGCCATTGGTCTAGTTGCATTTTACATAATGATGAATGATGATGATTGTTTGATGATGAATGATAATGATTTGTTTGGTGATGAATACTTGTATAATCGATGATGTGATGATGGATTAGATGTTGTAAAATAATTGTATACTAATTGTTAATAAATGACGTGGATGTGTTGTGAAGTGGTGAATCGTGTATGACTCTATTATCATATACTTGTTATCATATGCTTTCTTATATTGTTATGATATCTCACCCCTTCAGTTTGAATGTTACCCATATGTTGGTAACGCGCATGTAATATGAAGTAGCTTGAGATTGAGGTTAGCCGAGGAGATTGTCTCATAGTAAGTAGAATGAGTCGATGTTAGCTCTGATATGTAACACTAGAGTTAATTGCGTTTGTTTTGTTATGTTGGGAGTAAAACCCTTATAAAACTCCACTTTATTGTATTTATTTGATGATGTTTGTTGAATATTGAATTATGATGACTATAACTTATGTTGAATAGTTAATTGTAAATATTGTTGATGTTTTTCCGCTGCGAGTAAATGAAATTAAGTTTAGATATGATGAATATATAATTATGTGTAAATGAAATAAAGTTTAGATATGATGAATATATAATTATGTATTTCGTATCTTGTTATACGAGCATATGTGATGAATGAAGGTGACATCCTAATTGTCTAATAGTTTTAATTCCTTCTATTTATTTTATAAAATTATCAATAGGGAATTAGGGTATTACATTAGTGGTATTAGAGCAGGTTCGTCCGTCCGACCAAGTAGTTGAGTCAATAGTGTGGTTTGACAGTGGAATATTGTTGACGTATTATTCCTTAGTACTCGACATGTGTGTGAAACACTAACGGTGCTTTCTTGTTCTTCTAATCACTTGTTTTTAGGAGGGAGATTATAACACCCCATTTCCCCTTCGTAATTTAAATAATAAATTAGAGTAACCCTAAATTCAATCAACATCTAATGGGATGCTACATCATCAAACCAATCACAAATTTGCTCAGATATTTAAATTTAGATACATAACACGTTAGTTCGGATGAACCGATATTACAATCAAATTATTGTTCAAACTTTGTTTTATTAATGCAACAGAAATATTCAATGCATAACAGTTATCATCTTCAAAACAACTGACAGTACCAACAACTGCAACATAATCAAAGAGAGTTCATGACCCCTCAAAACATACAAAAACAAATCATAAGTAAAAAGGATTGCAAAAACAAGCGTTCATCCCCCGGTGTTACGTATCATAGCAAACCCGACTCTACATAAGCAACTAGAAGATCAACGTCTTCCAAGCTACTATGAAAGCGCACTAATCCTATATACCTGGATGTTACCTACGTGGAGGCAACATTCAAACATAAGGGGTAAGATATCATAACAATATAAAAGAAATCATAATAATGAGCAGATAGCAAATTAAGTTCACATAATCATACTTCTTTACCTCACACCTTAACCTTCTTTTTAATCATCATAAGACACCAAAACTCATAATCAAAGAATACCACAACACACAACAATCATCATGATAAAAACATAAATATCTTCTTCAACATTCAACAAGACATCAAGTTAATAATAATAATAATGATAATGCAATGGGAATGACTTCGCCTAAGATGCATGTGGTACCAACAGGGTATAAGCACCCTTCTCAAATGGCCAATTATTAAAGGCATCAACAAGGCATAAGCCTTCTTCGCAGTTTGCACTCAATTCACACAATGGGCTTGAGGTCATCTTAATTTGCCAATCGGGGTTAATGTGTTTGCCAATCCAGGCCATCGTAAATTTCCAATTCAGGCCAACATGTTTGCCAATCTAGGCAATCGTAAAAATGTAATGTATGCGACTCAATAATATGACATCATAAAATGCAACACAAAGACAACAATTATGCAACCACAAGGCGTAAGCCTTCAACACTTGCCAATCCATGCCAACAACAACAACAACAATATCGTCATACTACAATATAATTTTTCAATAACATAGCATCAACCCTCAATAATATGCCATTCCAGGCCAGAAACAACAACACCATCATATAATATATTATGCAATTTATCCATACTTCATTCAAACAATATCATCACTTCAATTACAACAACATTCCTCATATTCCGTACCGCATTGACAAACAAGGCATATGCCTCCAACAGAAGAATAATTATTTAGTGCTATCAAGAGTATCATCATATTAAAGAGAGTGTTTTTAGCTTTCCTATGGTCCAAACAACGCGTCAACCGGACACTCGAGTCTAAAGTTATTAATTTTCATAGTTTTAAAGAACTACAAACAAATGATAATCTACCAATCACATTACAATTCGTCTTGTTCCAACTGAAGTCTTTATCCATGTAGAGGACTTACACAACATTCATAAATCCCTAGTTTTTCCTTAAATCTCACAACATTGATGATCCACGCATTTTTACATTGTATCTCTTTCCAATCGCAATCTCGGTAATACCATCCCCATATTCGGTTGGTGTTAGAAACTCTCCAAGTTCTCTCTGACACATGTCGATACCTTGCCATCACAAACATGATTTCAATCTCTCTTGAATTTATTTCTCCTTTACCGCTTGTGCCTGGTACCAAGGGCAAGATCAACAATAAATACACACTCATCAAACACCACCATGTGACAAATAAGTCAATTCCAGGTACTGCAACCATTTTTAAAATAAAGCTCATTCCGTCAGCTCTCCAATGCTTCTAACGGAACTCAGATTGGACGTCCAGAACTCCAATTATGAATTTTTGGTTAAAAAAATATAATATGTCCGACTTAGTGGTAACCGGCAACATACGATTCTAGTGGCCAAATCACGTAAAAACTCCAAGTGGTAACCGGTTACATCAAAACTGGCAACCGATTACATGCACGTTAATAAGCCCAAATACTCCATTCTTCGCTCAGTTAATCAGTTACCCCAAAATCGGTAACCGGTTACACCTGCATCAGGGGCAATTTTCTGCATAATTTTCAATTATGAAAATAGTCCCCATTCATGCAAAAATTCCTATTCTTTCATATTAAAACATGTATTCAAATCACGGGTATATTCTCTACCAACATACAACAATCTAACATCAACGGTAACTCAACATTGATAACTGCATCGACCCGTCAAAACAACTCAAAATCTCACTTGGCTTGACTCCAAACAGCTCACCCTAAGGATAACGTTAACTGAATCCAACAACTCGCTCTAACGACAAGTCGCAATTATCCACGGATAATTATTAGGACTCACACACAATTGGCACATCATTAGCCATAACATCTCCCTCTACTCCTAGAGATGAGAACAACACAAGTGCCTGATTATTCCCCCTCAAGGATACTTTGAATTGACCATCCGATGTAAATCTTGAATTCGTACTTCCTCCGAATTCGGGAAATAACACGGTCTTACCAACATTTTCGCTTATGCAATTCATGGCATATTGAACCACCTCAGAGAAGAACGACCTTATCCCCCCTTGTTTCAATCACACTTCTGCAAACAAGTGATTACAACAACATGAAAACACCGACAGTGTTTAACAGACTTATTGGGTACTAAGAAACAACACATCAATAGTATTCAACTGTCACACTACTTTACTAACTCGATAACTTGGCCGGACAGACCGACCTGCTCTAATACCAATTATAACATCCATTTCCCCTTCGTAATTTAAATAGTAAATAAGAGTAATTATAAATTTAATCAACATCTAATGGGATGTAACATCATCAAACCAATCACAAATTTGCTCATATATTTAAATTTAGATACAAAACACGTTAGTTCAAAAGAACCGACATCAAAATCAAATTATTGTTCAAACTTCGTTTTATTAATGCAACGGAAATAATCAATGCATAACAGTTATCATCTTTAAAACAACTGACAGTACCAACAAATACAACATAATCAAAGTGAGTACATGAGAAACAAATCACCAGTAAAAAGGATTGCAAAAACAAGCGTTCATCCCGCAGTGTCACCTATCAGAGAAAACCCGACTCTACAAAAGAAACTGGAAGATCAACATCTTCCAAGTTACTCCGAAAGCGCACTAATCCTCTGTACCTACACGTAATCCACGTGGAGGCAACATTCAAACAGAAGGGGTGAGATACCATAACAATATAAAAGAAAGCATAATAATGAGTAGATAGCAATTCAAGTTCACATAATCATACTTCTTTACCTCACACTTTTACCTTCTTTTTAGTCATCATAAGACGCAACAACTCATAATCAAAGAATACCACAACACACAACAATCATCATGATAAAACATAAATATCTTCTTCAACATTCAATAAGACATCAAGTTAATAATAATAACAATAATGATAATGCAATAGGACTGACTTTGCCTAAGATGCATGTGGTACCAACAGGGCATAATCTCCTTTCTCAAATTGCCAATTATTAGAGCCATCAACAAGGCATAAGCATTCTTCTCAGTTTGCACTCAATCCACACAATGGGCTTGAGGCCATCTTAATTTGCCAATCGGGGCCAATGTGTTTGCCAATCCAGGCCATCGTAAATTGCCATTTCAGGCCAACGTGTTTGCCAATCCATGCCATCGTAAAAATGTAATGTATGCGACTCAGTAATGCGACATCATAAAATGCAACACAAAGACAACAATTATGCCACCACAAGGCGTAAGCCTTCAACACTTGCCAATCCAAGCCAACAACAACAACATCGTCATACTACAATATAATTTTGCAATAACATAGCATCAACCTTCAATAATACGCCATTCCAGGCCAGCAACAACAACACCATCATACAATATATTAAGCAATTTATCCATACTTCATACAAACAATATCATCACTTCAATTACAACAACATTCCTCATATTTCGTACTGTACTGACAAACAAGGCATATGCCTCCAACAAAAGAATAATCATTTAGTGCTATCAAGAGTATCATCACATTAAAGAGAATTTTTTTAGCTTTCCTATGGTCCAAACAGCGCGTCAACCGGACACTCGAGTCTAAAGTTATTAATTTTCAAAGTTTTAAAGAACTACAAACATCGACATAATACACCGATGCCACAATAACTCATTACACACCAATTAAATTTATTTCCAGCACCTGAAACCATTTTTATTGAAAATAATATCGCGTTAGCTTCCTAACGCTTTGAACGGGGACCAAACAGAGTTACGGTTTGAAAATTATGAATTTTTCAAGTTTTCAAAAATTTGTCCAAATAGTGGTAGCCGGTTACCATCAGAGCCGTAACCAGTTACACCATGTTAAAACACTCAGAAACGTTATTTTTCAAGCTGTAACCGGTTACCCTATAGTGGTAACCGGTTACCCTATAGTGGTAACCGGTTACCACTATACCAAAGTAAAAAAAATCATATTTTTATGCTGCGAAACTCAATCTCATTCACCCCTAAACACCAAACTTGCATACCAAAATATGTTCTTCAATTCCACAAATTTATATATACATATTGCACAATATCACACTCATTCTATACCATCAATTTCACCATTTAAATCACAAATAAGTCAACAACTCATCAACAATATTAAAACCCACAAAACAACACATTGAGAGCTCAAGAACACACAACCAAGGAAACTTAATCACTACCATTCCCCATTATTATGTAACCCGTTATAGAGTTAGAATCTCACTCTTACCTTAGATTGACGCTTGCTACCAGAGAATCCTTTTCCCTAGACTCCTAGTGCTCTTTCTCCCCTTCTCTCTTCTACGATCGTTCAGTTTCTATGTTTTGTCTTCTCTTTTCTCTTCTCAATTCTATTATATTCCAACACTGGCCCTAAGACCCCTAAATCATAATTCCAACCTTGCCCCTCTTCATTTAAAATAATTATTTTAAATCAAATAAAATATAATATAATAACTATTCTATTATTCTTATAGGAACAAAATAAATACTAATTTCTCACTACACCTCTATGCCCCTAATACCCCTAATACCTCAACTTATACCATATCTAAGGTACTAACATCTCATTAAAGCACAACAACATATTCCTACATTCACAAAATACACCAAATCCACCACATCGCAAAATTATTTAAATTATAAATAATTTAAATTAAAAATGGAGTGTTATAGAGATCGGCACAAGTGAGGGAGAGGTTGTTGCCTCTCGGGGCTGTTTTAGTTGCAAGGTATGAACAATTGGTTTAGTGTGGCATGAAGTGCAGAAGTTAAAATGTTGGTGAGACCTTGTTAATTCCCGATTCGGAGGAAGTACGTATTCAAGATTTATGTCTGGTGGTCAAGTCGAAGTGTCCTTGAAAGGAAATAATCAAATACTCGTGTTGTTCGCATCTCTTGGAATGGAGTCTCGGTGTTTCGAAGACAGGATTTTTGGCGATTAGTGTCTCTTGAATTATAAGAAGAATGAGGTTTTGGAAATGTGTTAGAATTCATGTTTTATGGTTCCAAATCATTACCATATGTTAGTTAGGAATGGATAAGTGTTTATTTCATGAAAGATGGCTGAATTAGTTGGATTTTAGTGAAGAATTAGTATCAATCTGAGGGCTGTTTGCAGGAATTTTTCTAGTTTTGGGGGAAACTTCAAAAATTGATAACTTTTGACTCGGGTATCCGTTTGACGCACCGTTTGAATCTAGGAAACCTCATACAATTTACTTTCTTGGAAAATGGTTTATTGTTCAGGAAATTAATTTAAATTGGTGTGTAATGAGACTTTGTGGTGTCGGTGTTTGCAACTTTTGGACCATAACTCCGTTTGAGTCGCCATTCGAAGCGTTAGGAAGCTAGCGCAATCTTCTTTTCAATAATAATGGTTCTGGTACCTAGAATCTATTTAAATGGTACGTGATGATGATTGCCGAGAGACTTAGATTATGGATTAAGGAGACGATAAGCTTTTTGAGCTTAATTAATTATTGTCGCAGTTTGTTTGAGACGAGGTCAAGTATGATATGTTATTGATGAATGGATTGAAGGAAGGAGAGGTTGGTATTAGGAAGAATGTTACGGTATTGGAGAAGCGCATGGAGATGCGGCTTATGTCAACTAAGGATGATTTGAGTGAAAGTAGCTTTTGAGGAAAAGAGAGGTAATGATATTATTGAGATTATGATTGGAATGAGATGCAAATGTGAAAATGTATTGTTCCTCGATGTTGTGAGATTTAGGATGAACCCAAGGATTTAGGAATGTTGTTAAAGTCTTTTCTACATGGATGCAGACTTCAATTGGAGCACAATGAATTGTAATGTATTGGGTATATTATCATTTCTTGTTAGAAGAAACTTAAAATTTGTGTGATGCTAAGTGAGTATGAATTAGACCGTGTAATATGTTTAGGCGATGGTGTCTCATTGACAAGATCGAATGAGAAGGAAATTATGGAAGGAATTGTAAACCTTAAAGGAGATTATTAGATTATGGTGCTTTACGTGACTTGAGTACAAGTTTTAAGGGAACACTATTATAGTTTGGTAATGATGGTTTATGATCCTTTATGGTTGACGGCTATCTATTGAAAAATTGAGGAACTGATCACCCTTAATCTCTTGTTGATAGTAGACGGGATCGAATTGGATGGGATAGATTTGTCTTGATAGCTTGATAGTGTGTAAGGTGATTGACGTTCTATCATGAGGATGGTCGTTCACCATTTCGTGTGAACCTAATGGAGAAGTAGCTGAGAAGGAATTAGGACTTATTGAATAGTTCAGAGACTTAAGTTGTATGCGAGCTAACGCCGCAGGGTGGAAATTGGGAATATCAAAGGTGAACAATGATTTCTGGAGGATAGTAAAGAGCGCCAGGAAACTAGATATGAAACTTGTAGATTTGGTAATTGACGGAAATCAAATGAGGACATTGATTTTGAGGTAGATGATTATAGTGGCGCAGCCGAAGCGTGATGTGGCATAGTGGTCGTGTGGTGTGATATCTAACTTAAAAGTGTTCATCTTGAATTGTTGTGATATCATAATATATGTTAATATCGAATTGGTGTTATGTGATGTTATAATGACCTTGTTGTAGCTGTTGTGACATTTTATCGGTTGGTTGTTGATTATTGGGAACTTATGTTGATTATGTTGATGTCACTATGAGGATGATGCGACGTTGTGAGTGATGTTGTTTTAATAATATTGAGATGATTTAATAATGATGTTGCATGTCCAAGTATGAACGTGTTGTGTTGATGATTATTAAGTTGTGGAGAACACACATAACTAGTCGAGGACGAATCTATGTGTGTTGTTGTTGCTACTTTGAAATGTTGTTAAGTGGTTACTATGTCGTTAATCGTTATGTCGGGATGAGAAGTAATCAAAGTGTTGCCAAACATGACCTGAGGGTTAGAAAGTAGGATGCGAGATTCGTATTCTGAATACTTAGTATCAAGTGAATTTTCGAAGACAAAAATCTTTTAAGTGGGGGAGAGTTGTAACGCCCGTTTATTTTATTTAATTATTTGATTGTGAGTTATTTGGGGAAAATATGAAATACATGACGATTGTGGTATCGGAGGGTATGTATCTGTAGAATAGAGGGTAGTGTCTTTGATTTAAAAGTCTGTTGCACCCTGATTTTTACCCTACGATCTTATTTCATTCGCATCATTACATCTCGTCTTATTGTATCGTATTTTACTAATTTTATTGCTTCATAAACATTTGCATCATTTATTAAGGCATTAACATAATTTGCATCTCATTCAAGAAAATTCAAAGAAAAATATATGCATACATTCATTTTGCATTCATAATATATTTGATCATTTTTACTAACACTTTCGATTTACAATTTTAAAACGACAATTCAACTTAACTTTTGAGTTGAATTTCAATTTAAAATTCAAAATCATATTTTCTTTTACTTTTACTATCATTTTGTTTTTTTGTTATTTCTATGGTTGTTAGGTCCAAGACTTTTGCAAGGCCCATTGTATTTTTTTTTGGTCCAAGCCATTTCCATCAATCTCCTATATAAACCAACTCACACTACAAGCAAAGGAGAGGAAGAAAAACTTAAGTTTACTCTGCTAAAATGTTCACAGAAACCTTCCTCCAAAATTTCAATTCTAAACTCTGCAAGAAACCTGTTAAAACCATAACCACCTTCACTGATACGGTTCAACACTTTCAGTGACCAACCATAACCATACACCAACCCGTATAGGCTTCACATCGTATTTCACATTCACAACGCCAAACTCCATTTCCAATCTTCATAGAAACTGCAACATACATCAATGACCTACACAAAACCTTCATTATTTCAGTAACTACCGATCAAAACTCAACAACACCACTTCATACCATCATCATCTCCACTTCTGCAAGCCTTCAAAATCCCTCACCATCACCTTGAAACCGTTTCAGCTTCTAACACACAATCTTCCCATCAAATCATAACCAGCTCTCACGCCTGAATCGAACACCTGCATCAGAAACAACAAAACAACTGAATCGATGATACACATTTCATCCATAGTCAACTTTGTCAGATTCAACTCAGCAACTTGCAGCGGTTAAGTTCGCACAATCTGATTCCGCAACTTGCGACAACAACAAACAGAAAAACGCACAGGGACGAAAAGAAGAAGCGGATTTTCAGAAGCAGAGCCCGGCGATTCGTCCCTCCGAGAACATTCGGAGTGGTAAATTTTCTTTTGAATCTTTCACTTATGCCCGTGTTACCATGTACCATTGCCTGAGTAGAATCACCATTAATTTGTTGTCATTAAACTTGAATCAATTGCTGCTGCTATGTGCTCTATTTGAGGATTGTTGTTTGATTTGTACTTTGTGATAGATTAGTTGCGAGAGATGAGATGAGAGTTAGATTAGATGGAGAGAGATAAGAGATCGGATGAGAGAGCGATAACTTTGTTGTTGTTGCTCGCATACCAATTCGTTTTGCTACAGAAGATTCATGTTGTTTGTTATTATTTCGGTTGAATCGAATAAATGACTGGATGTTACGTTGTTGTTTGTTGCGTTAGCGTGAGAAGAGGGATTTAAGTTGCTGAAGGTTTGAGTTTGAATCGATGGAGCCTAAGTTTCTTTGTGGCTGTGAAGCAGAGAATGTATTGAGAGAGATATATTGTTGTTGTTAACCATGAGTGAAGAAGAACAGGAAAAGAACAGAGTCGTTGAGAGAGGTGAGGAAGCAGAGTACAAAACGTTAGAAGAAGAGATAGGAGGCGGACCCACCAACTTGTAGTCTAGGGTTTTGTCTTTTTACTTGGGCTTAAGTTTTGTTTTTGAGGCCCAATCCAGATTATACAATGCTACATCCAAATCGGTTTACACCTTCTCATGATTGCTTCAACAGCTTGGGCTTTAACTTTTATAAGTTCAGTAGCCCAGTACCGGATTTCTGCCAGTACCCGCTTTTCTGATCTTTAACCCCTTCCTGGAGCTTGCTTGGATTTCTTTTGGGCTCTGTTCATGGCCCAATAGCTTCTAGTTTAATTTACACCCTTTCCTTTTATTTTAGCCTATGGTTTTAGTTTCTTTAAATTGTTTTAATTTTCTTTTAATTCTTGTTTGTTCTGTTATATAATTATAAAAATACCAAAAATATGCTTTTTATATTAGACTTTATTTTCATATCAAAAAAACTTAAAAAACATTAGATTAGCTCTTTAATTTCCAACTTTAGGTAGTTATTAACATAACTTTAGGACTTAGAATTTTCCCTTAGTCATTTTCATTCGATTTCTCTTCATTTTCTTTTCAACCTTTTAAAACACTTGATAAATATCAAAAGTAGAGAACGGTGAGCATCCATGCATTGGGATTCAGTTCACAACTATCTACATTTCCCTTTAAAAAATACCCAACCAAAAAACACTTAATATACCTAATAAATTTCAGATTCTTAAAAAGTAGAGAAGGGTGAGTATCCTTGCATTGGGATTTAATTCACCATTATCTACATCAAAAAACACCAACCAATTCAATTTTCTTTTCTCTTTAAGAACATGTTAATTCCTTTCCACGACAATTGTGTAAGTCTCCAAAGGTCGAGCAGCAGTGGAATGCGACGTTTAACATCGTTCATTTAAAAAACACAAACACATCAAAACTTGTAAGCCGAACTACGACTGCTCTGATTCCTTAAAGGGATACGTAGGCATTGGGTCGCGGGGCTCGAACGAGCACATTTTTGTAAATATTTCTTTCTTTTCCCCGTGTTTCTTTTCTCTTTTTCTTCGCGCGTTTCCCTTTAGCTTTAGATTTTATACTTTTAGATACCCATAGATTTAGACTAACAAGAGCGGATCCCGTCGAGTACGACGGACGTAAGGAGTGCTGATCCCTTCTCCTTGCGTAAATGACACCCTTACCCTTTTCTCTTGGTCGTAAGACCTTTTGTTTGTTTTCCCTTATAGGTTTTAGTCGATGTTTTCCTTTCCCGTCTCCTGGGATAAATTAACAATCGATGGCGACTTCATTGATCTTTAATCATCAGTTGATTTCGATACGGTTGTCACAAAGTCGTAGAATCAAATAAATATAATTAGTTGTAATCATTTATTTGATTTTATTTATTGGAAAAATTAGGTGATTTAGTATGATTAGAATAAGAATTAAATAGTTGGATAATAATAATAATAATAATAATAGAATAGATGAATAAATAATTAGTTGGGCCTATTATGGTGTTAGCATAATGAATTGTGGGTGTGTGTGTGTTAAGCCCACTAGTGATGTAGAAGTTAGTAAAGGGTTAACTAAAATAAGAGAGAAAAGTAGAATTGGGAAAGATTTGGAGAGAACGTGAAAAGAGAAGGTTTTCGTGAAAGAGGAGAAGAGGCACAAAGAGCTTAGGGCAAAGATTCCATTAAAAGAGTAGAGAACCTTCAATCCAAGGTAAGGGTTG
This sequence comes from Vicia villosa, assembly GCF_029867415.1. Classification (NCBI taxonomy): domain Eukaryota; kingdom Viridiplantae; phylum Streptophyta; class Magnoliopsida; order Fabales; family Fabaceae; genus Vicia; species Vicia villosa. Next base: position 33,914,536 of record NC_081186.1, read on the forward strand.
AGTTCTAACTCTATAAGATTGGGTATGATGATTTGTATGTAGGAATGAGTTTTGGGGTTTTATTGATAACTTAGGTTTTGAAGGGGAATTATATGAAATTAGTAAAATCGATGCATCTTGATAATGATTCTTGTTGTTATGTGTTGTATGGATATTGTATGGCTTATATTTCATGAATTTTGATGTTGTTGTTGTGCTTCGTAAAAATTAGTATTTTGACCGAAAAATGAAGAATTCTATGAAATTAATGAAATTGATGTATGTTAGTGATGATTCTTGTTGATATATGTTGTATATGTGTTGTAGAACTTATATAGCATGAATTTTGATGTTGTTGTGTTTCGAAAAATTCGTATTTCGACCATAAAACGAAGAATTCTATGAAATTGATGAAATTGATGAAATTCATGTATGTTAGTGATGATTCTTGTTGATATATGTTGTATATGTGTTGTAGATCTTATATTGCATTAATTTTGAAGTTGTTGTATTTTGTAAAAATTCGTATTTTGACCATAAAACGAAGAATTCCATGAAATTTATGTATGTTAGTGATGATTCTTGTTGATATATGTTGTATATGTATTATAGAACTTATATCGCATGAATTTTTATGTTGTTGTTGTGTTTTGTAAAAATTCGTGTTTTGACCATAAAACGAAGAATTATATGAAATTGATGAAATTGATGTATATGTTAGTGACGATTCTTGTTGATATGTGTTGTAGAACTTATATTGCATGAATTTTGACGTTGTTGTTGTGTTTCGTAAAAAATTCGTATTTTGACCGTAGAACGAAAAATTCTATGAAATTGTATGTTAGTGATTATTCTTGTTGATATGTGTTGTAGAACTTATATTGCATCAATTTTGATGTTGTTGTTGTTGTGTATGTTTGTATGATGATGTCTTGCGATGACGAAGAAGTGATGGCCTATGTTGGCGTTTGTTGAAGGCTTATGCCTTGTGGTTGCATAATTGTTGTCGTTGATGTTTAGTTGATGTTGTTGCATTTTATGAATTCGCATTATTGAGTCACATAGATTGAATTTTTACATTGGCCTGGATTGGCAAAAACACGTTGGCCTGGATTGGGAAAAATATGTTGGCCTGGATTGGCAAAACTATGATGGCCTCAATCCTATCTTGTGGATTGAGTGCAAATTACGATGAAGGTGTATGCCTTGTTCAAGCCTCTATTTATTGGCAATTATGTGATGAGAGTGTATGCCCTATTGGTACCACAGGCATCCGCATAGTCATTGGTCTAGTTGCATTTTACATAATGATGATGAGTTGTTTGATAATGAATGATGATGAGTTGTTTGGTGATGAATACTTGTATAATCGATGATGTGATGATGGATTAGATGTTGTAAAATAATTGTATACTACTTGTCAATAAATGACGTGGATGTGTTATGAAGTGGGGAAACGTGTATGACTCTATTCTCATATACTTATTATTATACGCTTCCTTATATTGTTATAATATCTCACCCCTTCTGTTTGAATGTTACCCATAAGTTGGTAAGGTGCAGGTAATCTGAAGTAGCTTGAGATTGAGGTTAGCCGAGGAGATTGTCTCATAGTGAGTAGAATGAGTCGGTGTCAGCTCTGATATGTAACACTGGGGTTAATTGTGTCTGTTTTATTATGTTGGGAGTAAAACTCTTGTAGAACTCCACTTTATTGTATTTATTTGATTATGTTTGTTGAAAATTGAATTATCATGACTATAACTTATGTTTAAGAGTTAAGAGTAAATATTGTATATGTTTTTCCGCTGCGAGTAAATGAAATGAAGTTTAGATATGATGAATATATAATTATGTGTTGCATATCTTGTTATATGAGCATATGTGATGAATGAAGGTGACATCCTAAATGTCTAATTTTTTTAAATTCTATTTATTTTATAAATTTATCATTGGGGAATTAGGGTGTTACACCTTTTAAGTTGATTCTTTTTGCATCATGTTCTATGTAATGAGAAGAGTATTTGGCTCAAAGAAAATACAAAAACACACCAGCCAATTTTGAGAAGCCCTAATCCAAAGTTGTGTACTCAAAGAGATCAAAAACATAGAATTTTTTCTACGTATAGAAACTGCTTTTTCTACCAACATTGAGGACTTGTAATTTTGCGCTAAAATGTCCAAATGCAACCTTTCCAAGCACATTATGTTCTTTGTAACCTCAGCTTTCCAAGGGTACTAAGATTGTACCATAAAGCCTATTGAGCAAGATGCCCCATTGAGTTGAAGAGGTTACTTGAGACTGAATTTTCTCCATGCTCAGATTTTGAAATTCTCTTAATTCACTTGCAAGTCACTTAAACACGCATTTTTTTTACTTCTAAGCAACTCTAAAAAGCTTTCAGAAGATGATTAGCAATCAAAACGCATGGAATTGGTGAGTTTTGGAGGATTTCAAGTCACACTTCATCCGTGTGAAGGGTGCACACGAATTCACTCTACACTTGATCATTTCTCTCCTCTCAGCATTCCATTTCATTCCTCCTATAAATAGGGACCTTCCCCTCTTCATTTTGCAAGCTTGGACAACCAAAGAATTTCTGCCACACTCTCACCATAACTTTAAATTATGAGAATTCAAAATCACATTTCCTTGCTTCCAGATCCAAATTTCCTATTCAATCTTCTTCATTAAACTTCACTGAAGCTCTTCCATACCTTACATTGAAGAATCGTGCCTTGAATCAAGCTACCAAACTTCATTTTCAGAGCCTCAACTTTGAGTTTCAACAGGTAGAAATTTGCAACCATTTCTTACCAAACTTGTGTCTATCTTACTCTCCTCATTTCCCTGAAGTTGTAGCTTCTTCTATTTTTGAATTTGGTTTTTTTTAGCATTTTTTGTGTTAGTTTTAATCTTTGTGATTTCTCTGGTTTTTTTTTCAAAACGAGTGAGATGTAGTTCAAATAAATTTTTCGCGATGATATGGTTGAGATCGTTTGAATGAGACGAACACAATGATACCACCATGGGCATATAACTTTATAGTTTGATTGATCCAAGTTTTTTCTGAAAAATCCTTTGAAACGGAGCTTGAGGTTGAAGATGATGAGGTTTCCTCACTCAACCAATGATAGCACGCCACTTGAAATGTTTCTATCGGTTTAACCTTTCTAATGCTTTTGCACGTGTTTTGACTGAGGACCATGGTGCACCCTTTGCTGAGATCTTGCCAGTGCATTAATGAAGAGATTTGATGGTGTGTATTGATGAGCGCATCTTCTTGTGTTGTGTCTCACTGCATCTGATCTGACATTTTCTTTTCTTTTTTTAAATCCTTTTTATTTTCTTTAATTCATTTAAAATACCAAATTCCATTCAAAAATTCCCAAAAAAATTTTAAAAATTCTTTGATTATTTTATGCATTAATGAATATTTTTGTGGAATTTTATTTTGAGATTTGATATTTTTCTTGATTTTTGCTTTATTAGTTTTGTTTTAATTGATTTAAAATTGTTTTCTGACTTTAAAAAATTATTTAAAAAAATTTCGACACTTGTTGACTTTTGTTTGACCTATGATTAATTTTGGGATTTTTGTTTGCTGTTATGATACCATTTATGTATTTTATCACAAATTTCCAATTAATTAATTAATCATTTTTGGTCATTTTTAAATAGTTTTATGTTTTTGAAAATTATGAAACCTTTTTCTAAAATTCATATATAGTTATTATGATTTTATTATGGTCTTATGAGAAATTTATTTAGTGTTTGGATAACACTTAAGTATTTCATCAATAATTTCTTATTTAAGACAATCCTAAAATCTCTTTTTATTTGTTTTAATTAATCTTTTATTTCTTCTATGTTTGGTTCTGACTTTGTGGTTATTTTATGATGTGTTGACTTAACTTCATTAATATCATTGGATCTAGGATTTTGATAGGTTTGAAAGAACCAAATCCATAATATTAGATGAATGATATTAATGATAGTTTAAGTTTTTGTTTACTTGTAGTTATGATGCTTCTCTCCCTCCATCTCTCTTTCTTCTTAATTAGTGGGTGTAGGAAAAAGTTAATAATAATAGTTTAAGTCTTGGATCAATTTTTATTATTACCAAAATTCCACATCACTACCATAATTAATTTCCTTAATAAACCCCATTTTAATCTCATTTTTTACCATTTAAACTCAAATTAATCTCCAAAGGATAAACACCAATTTGCCACTATCCTTACTCCCAACTCTATAAATAGAGGCCTTCTCTCATTCATTTCACAAGCTTTGGAGAGCCAAAATCACTCTTGCAAATTCTATTCTCATCCTTTCCCAAATCACTCAAAGCTCTTCTTCCACAAAAAGTTAGTGAGATTCACATTGAATCTTACTAATCTTTGAGCTAAACCTTCATCCAAACACTTTTTATTCATCCATTCTTGGTAGATCAAGGCTTGTTGGAGATTGTCCTTGAAGAATTTGATTTCAATTGGTAATTCCTTGTTCCACTTCCATTCTTCAAGATATGATACTTTGTGGATCTTGATTGTCACATTTGTAAGGTTCCTATGGTGGTATTTGCTCATTGTTTGATGCTATTTTCGTGCACATTTGTATCCAAGATCACAAGGTGTTTTGTTTTATGTTTAAACAAGTTTTCTCCCTTTTGATGCTTTTTTTCTGAAAAATGCACAGAGGAAATCGATTTCCCTCTGGATGAAATCGATTTCATGCTATTGTTTTGCGCAGTTTTTGAAAATATAGCTGGTGAAATCGATTTGCCTCTGGATGAAATCGATTTCATGCTGACAGAATGCTAGTTTTTGCCTTTTTAAACTTGTTTTTGGTTCTTCCTCTTCTGCTACTTTCTTCTTTTGATGTTTGCTTTGAATTGCAAAGTTAGAGGTCTAATTCGTCTTCAAATTCAATGGACTTAGGGTGTTGATGAAGTTGGATAAACATTCTTTGATTCAAATATATCATAGGATGAATTATTTGATTCATTCTTGGTGCTTTGAGTTAATGACACGTTTAGTGTTTTAATCCACAATATTAAGTGAATGAACTTGAATATGGAAGGATCCTTTAATGTGATTCTGTCTTTTTCTTCTCTTTTATTTTGGTCGATGAAAATATTTGATATCATTGGAATTCTTTTGAGATCTTGACGAAGATTAGGCTGTTACCTCTTTTCTTTTCGTGCGAGATCGCTTTCGGAAAATGATCTACATATTGTTTCTCTCGCATGCATTAGCACTCAAATCGTTATTGACCAGCCTCGTTGTAGGGTAACTTCTATATAAGTTACTTGGCGATTGCTTAACATAGTGCTACATATCTTGTCCCGAATAGGAAAAAGATCAAAAATGGCAGAGATTGTATGACAATTGGTTCAATACTTTTGAAAGCTTATCGTGTAGAGTTTTTTATTCTATCAATCTTCTGATTAGTTTTTATTAACTTTGAACCCAAATTCAATAATCACTCAACATTAATCACTAATTACTAATCATTAATCACTCGCCATTTATCACTAATCACTCATTACCTTGCCATTTATTTTTTATACTTTATGCTTTATCATTTATCATTCATCATCATGTTTATGTTTATGCAATTTTTCCTTTGTCCACTTGGACACATGTTTATGCTTATGCTATTTTTCTTTTGTCCACTTGGACCATACTTTATTTTTATGCTTAAAACACTAATAATCAACTTGAATCCTAAAATACTTAATGTGGATTTGGACTTGGGTTACTTTACCCTAAGCTTGGAAGATGGACCTATGGACTTAGAATTAGTATCTTGACCCTAGCATTTTGGAGTTTCATTTGAGTTCTTGATATTTTGATTGTATTATGCTTGTTTGTCTGGAAGTCCTTGGAGTTTACTCCAAGGCATTGGGTTATTTCTCTTTGTATATGTAGGTGATTCTTTGAAAGTCCTTGATGGTTAATTCCAAGGCATTGTGATAAGGAATTCATCTGAACACAGTTGTTACTCTGTCCAATTTTTGTCTCAAGTTCTCGTAGTGTTATTTCCAAGACTTTGTGCAAGATTGTACATGAAGATATCAAGTTCATCTGGATCCCTGATTGGTATTGTGTTTTCTTGGTGATGGTAGTCCAAAGGATGAGAAATCTATATTGACTTCTTGTTTGGTTAGATTGTTATTCTCCTTAGCTTTTGATTTATGCCTTAGGATAGTCCCTTTATCTCCTTCCCCCTTATTTAATTTTCAAAATCTTCTCCCTTTTTCAAAAATCTTCTTATGCTTGAAAACTCTTTTAAAAACCTTTCTTAAAAAAATATCTTTTGCCCTTGGTGGGTTTTCTTTCAAAGTTTAGACATGACTAATTGTTGTGGTGAGATGTAAAACCCCAAAGTCTTGATATTGATTGATATGATGGAAACTTTTCCACTTGAGAGAGTTAGTGGGATACTTGTTGATTTTATCCAAGTTAGAGCCCTTCTTTCATTTATGATGCAAAGGGTTCATTTGTTCTCATGTTCAAGATGTTTGGCTGCATATTCTCTTCTATGATGATAAAGTGTCTATCCATTTTTAAAATCTTTTCCCTTAAAGTGGAGCTACATTTTCCCTGACTTCTCCATTGCACTAAGGAGGTATGTAGACACAAGATGTAACGTCTTTCCGAGCATAACTTGTAAAATCAAACAAAACCCTTTTCTTTTGCACACAATTCTCTTTTTACATATATTTTAAAAAAGGTTCATGTGAAGTACCACATATATGAGGGGTTCTAACACTTTACCCTTGTATAACCAACACCCATGCCTAGAATCTCTCTTTTTGTTGTTTTTAATTTAAAAACTTCTTTGGGTTTATTTCTCTCTTTTCTCATTTCCTTTGGAAACAATAAAGCACGGTGGCGACTTTCACTGAAATAATGAGTCAAGTCAATCAATGACTTTGATCACAATTTTCCCCGCTACAATATGAATCACATAAACCTAATGTGTTTAGAAGTGCTTCTCAATTCCCTTAAATAACTTTAAAGGTCTTCTAATTCTTAGACCAATGAACTCTAAGAATCTCTCCCTTCATCTATCCTAGTTTCTCTGTATAGAAAATGGTCAAATGACACTCGTAAGAGACTCGTACCAAAAAGATGGTTAAAAAACACCTTTTAAATATTTCAAGCTAAAACACACTCTGTCTCCCTAAAATGCACTAATTTTCCCTAAAATGCATTGTATTTGTGAAAAAAAAATGAAAAACACGATGCATTTCCCAGACACTGCATTTCTCCCAAACATCGTGCATTCTCGCAAACGATTTTATTTTCAAGACAATCTCCACAGAGATTTTAACTCTTAAGTCACTTCAATAAATTATCAACTAATATCAACATTTAGGCTCGAACTTCTAACAAAACCCATAGTTGTCTCCAACTTTTATGAAACTATGTGTAAAAAGTTGAAGTTAACTTTAGTTGAGTCGTGAGTTTTTTTAAGAAAATTTATTTAACCGTAAATTAATCGTGGAATATGTGTATGAAGATCTTGTTTGCCATAGCTTAATCATAAAAAGTGTAAGACCTATTGCAGCATGAAAAATACCTGAGTGCATCGCACGCTCGAAATAAAACAGAGTCAACACCGAACTTTATTTATTCCAGAAGGAAGGGGGAAATATTGATAAAACCCACAAAAAAGGAAAATGGTCATCGCAACAAAAATTGGATTCGGGAGTCGGTTTTGCAAGGGGAAGATATTATCCCCCTCACATCCGTTGTACTCAACGGGACCCATTTAGTTAGTCTTTGATGGTTAATTCCAAGGTATTGTGATAAGGAATTCATCTGAACACAGTTGTTACTCTGTCCAATTTTTGTCTCAAGTTCTCATGGTGTTATTTCCAAGACTTTGTGTAAGATTGTACATGAAGATATCAAGTTCATCTGGATCCCTGATTGATATTGTGTTTTCTTGGTTATGGTAGTCCAAAGGATGAGAAATCTATATTGACTTCTCGTTTGGTTAGATTGTTCTTCTCCTTAGCTTTTAATTTATGCCTTAGGATAGTCCCTTCATCTCCTTCCCCCTTCTTTAATCTTCAAAATATTCTCCCTTTTTCAAAAATCTTCTTATGCTTGCAAACTCTTTTAAAAACCTTTCTTCAAAAAATATCTCTTTCCCTTGGTGGGTTTTGTAACACCCCTTTAATACCCCGAAACAATTAAACAAATATTAATCAGAGTAACATGTAAAGATGTGCCACAATTAATAAATAAAAGAAAACACACGTTCGGCATATGTCATGCATCCAGTGAAAACATCTGAATTATAACTCGTTAGATAAAAATCATGTTTACACAGCGGAATTGAATCATCAAGTCAACATTACATCATTAATGTATCAGACTTCAACACAAAATAAACAAATAGCGTTATAATCGAAAACTCAAAACATCGCAATCCCAGTGTTACGTCTATCAGAGCATGACACCGACACAAAACTAAACCGACTTATGAGCTAATCCTCACCAAGTCGCGCCGATATCCTCAATCTGAAAATGACAACAAGTAAGGGTGAGTCTCATCACAGTTAACCAATGTTATTGTCATAAATAACAATATATCATAGTTGTATCATTCACCCAATTGTTTCATGTTCAGACCCATCATCGTCACACATCCACAAACATTAAGTCATCACATAACATATATAAATCATGTTATAAATTATGCATATGTATGGGACTGACACTATGCATGTGGTACCAACATCATCAATGGGAAAACCCACCGACCGATCTATCATCATCCAGATACGCCCCTGCCAGCACAGATTCCACACAATGGAAATCTTGCCCTTCACTGAATCCTCTCATCATTAGGATACAACCCTCATCAAATGATTATGAGTGCATGTAAACATATACACAACATACTATCCTCATCATCATACTATGAGTAGCATCATCTTATACTCATTCATCATCATTCATCATCATCATCATTAGTAACAAGTATGTTCATATATATATATATATATATATATATATATATATATATATATATATATATATATATATATATATATATATATATATATATATATATATATATATATATATATATATATATATATATATAATTGCATCATTCCATAAAATCATATAACAAGAATTCATACATATTCGTCAGTTCAAAAGTTATACGTCGTCAAACTTTCAAAATCACAAAACAGCAAAATCTGCAGGTCACGCTGTCCATACGCGTACCAACAGGGCCAGAATTTCACAAAAACACACACCATACGCGTACCATACGCGTATGAGCAGATCCATTTTTCCACGCAAAACACATGCATACGCGTATCAGCCAGGCATACGCGTACCAGCCAAGTGCCATACGCGTACCATACGCGTACGAGCAAGAAGTGCACTCTGATGCACATCTGGGGAGCGTACCATACGTGTACCAACCCCCCATACGCGTATCATACGCAGATGGGCAGCAGTTCTCAGAATCTGCAACTTACCCATTCGTCTTCCTTGCGATTTCACCTGTACAACCTGCGATTTGGGTCTCAAAACAAGAATTTTCACATTCTAACAGCACAAAATTCACCCAACATCAACAGTTTAAGATTCTACAATCGATTTTACCCATCAAAACCTAAATCTATTCAGTTGTTAGGGATTAACATGTCCAAATTCCAATCCAAATGATGAACACAAAATGTAAAAATCCAGAATATAGAATCTATTGAATCCAAACAATACTCCTAATCCACACCATTATTCATAACACGATAATAGAGATTAAAAGGAGAGTCCCCCCTTACCTTAGCCAAATTCTTTATCTTTGGTTTCTTCCTCTTTGTTCCTCTTTCACGTTCTTCGTGTTCCAACCTTCACTTTTTCACGTTCTATTCCTTCTTTTCCCAATTCCAATTATTTTATGAAAATAATGATAAAAATTTAGTAAAGAACCTTACTACACTTCACCCCCTCTTTTACTATTTTCTGACATGGCCCAATTGCCATAAACCATTATTTTTCTATTATTTTCATAAAATCCTTTATAATCCTAATTATTAATTCAATATTCAAATTAAATTAAAAATTCAAATTATACGGGTGTTACAACTCTCCCCCACTAAAAGAGTTTTCGTCCTCGAAAACATACCTCAGGTAAAAAGTTCTGGATAAGAGTCCTTCATCTGACTCTCTAGCTCCCAGGTAACATTTCCCTCAGCTGGTCCTCCCCAAGCTACTCTGACTAAAGCTATTTCCTTGCCACGCAATTGCTTCAGTCTTCGGTCTTCTATCCTCACAGGCAAGGTCTCAACCGTTATGTTGTCTTTCACCTGTACATCATCTACTTGGATCACATGGGACGGATTCGAAATGTATTTCCTCTACTGAGACACATGAAATACATCATGCAAGTTCGCAAGCATTAGCGGTAAAGCAATACGATATGCCACTTCCCCCACTCTTTCAGAAATTTGGAATGGTCCAATAAAACGCGGAGTCAACTTCTTTGACTTCAATGCTCGACCAATACCCGTCATAGGCGTAACCCTCATAAACACATGACCTCCCTCTTGAAACTCAAGTGTTCTCCTCCTTTTGTCATGATAACTCTTCTGACGACTCTGAGAAGCTTTCATCTTCTCCTGAATCATCTTAATCTTCTCCATAGTCTGTTGTACAATTTATGGACCAATCATAGCACTCTCACCAGATTCGTACCAACACAACGGCGTCCTACATCTCCTACCATACAAAGCCTCAAACGGAGCCATACCAATACTCGAATGATAACTGTTGTTGTAGGTAAACTCAATCAAAGGCAGATAACTATCCCAAGCACCTCCTTTTTCTAGCACACAAGCACGCAACAAATCCTCCAACGACTGAATCGTCCTCTCAGTCTGTCCATCCGTCTGTGGATGATAAGCAGAACTCAATCTCAGTTTAGTACCCAAAACTTTCTGCAAACCTTCCTAGAACTTAGACGTAAATCTCGGATCTCTGTCTGACACGATACTTGAAGGAATACCATGCAGACTAACTATCTTTTCAATATATAACTGAGCCAGCTTCTCCATCGGATAATCCATTCTTACCGGTATAAAATGTGCAGACTTCATCAACCTGTCTACCACAACCCAGATAGCTTCACAATTCTTGACAGTTCTCGGTAAACCAGAAACAAAATCCATTGATATGCTATCCCACTTCCACTCAAGAATAAACATCGGTTGCATAAACCCAGACGGTTTCTGATGCTCAATTTTTTACTTCTGACACGTCAAACAAGAATACACAAACTCATCAATTTCCTTCTTCATTCCAGGCCACCAAAACAACTTTTTCAAATCATGATACATCTTGGTAGCACCAGGATGAATACTTAATCCACTACGGTGTCCTTCTTCCAGGATACGCTTTCGGAGTTCAGAAATATCAGGAACACAAACTCGGTCACCAAATCTCAGTATACCATTCTCGTCAACTCTGAATTCACCACCCTTGCCTTGGTTAATCAAAGTCAACTTATCGGTCAATTCGACATCCGCTTTCTGACCCTCTCTGATCTCTTCAAGAATACCGTTGGTCAGCTTCAACATACCCAATTTAACACTAGTAGGAGTACCTTCACATACCAAACTCAAGTCTCTGAATTGTTCAATCAAATCCAACTCCTTCACCATTAGCTTAGACATATATAAAGTCTTCCTACTTAATGCATCAACAACAACGTTTGCCTTACCCGAATGGTAATTCAAACCAAAATCATAATCTTTAAGGAATTCTAACCACCTTCTATGCCTCATATTCAGCTCTTTCTGATCAAAGAGATACTTCAGACTCTTATGGTCACTGAACACCTCAAATCTCGAACCATACAAATAATGTCGCCACAACTTCAAAACAAAAACCACAGCTGCCAAATCTAAATCATGAGTCGGATAGTTCCTTTCATGCACTTTGAGTTGTCTTGACGCATACGCGACTACTTGTTGATTCTGCGTCAATACACCACCTAAACCCATCAACGATGCATCACAATAGACCACAAACGATTCTGTTAGATTCCGCAAAATCAAAATAGGAGCACTAGTCATCCTCTTTTTCAGCTCTTGGAATCCTTCTTCACACTTTGCATCCCAAATAAAAGCCTGTCCCTTCCTGGTTAATTTAGTTAACAGCAACGCTAACTTCAAAAATCCTTCAATGAACTTTCGGTAGTAACCTGCAAGACCAAGAAAACTACGGATTTCTGACACCGACTTCGGAGTTTCCCACTGAGATACCGCTCCTATCTTTGTAGGATCAACAACAATACCATTCTTAGAAATCACATGTCCAAGAAAACTGACTTCCTCCAACCAAAATTCACACTTCGACAGTTTGGCGAAAAGTTGCTTCTCTTTTAACAGCTCTAACACAGTTCTGATATGTTCCGCATGTTCTTCCTCATTCTTAGAATATATCAGGATATCATCTATAAACACCACCACGAACTTGTCGAGGTAGGGGTGAAAGATCCTGTTCATATATTCCATAAAGACACTAGATGCGTTAGTAACTCCAAACGGCATTACAGAATACTCGTAATGTCCATACCTTGTTCTAAAAGCAGTCTTCTGAATATCATCATCTTTCACACGAATTTGGTGATACCCAGACCTCAGATCAATTTTACTAAATACACGCGCTCCAACCAGCTGATCCATCAAATCATCAATCCTCGGCAATGGATACCGATTCTTGATAGTAACCTTGTTCAATTGTCTGTAATCCACACACAGTCTCATCGAACCCTCTTTCTTCTTCACTAGCAACACATGCGCATCCCACGGAGAAACACTAGGACGAATGAATTTCTTCTCAAGCAATTCTTCTAACTGCTTCTTCAGTTCAGCCAACTCAGACGACGACATATGATACGGTGCCATCGACACTGGACTAGTTCCCGAAACCAAATCAATAGAAAATTCTACTTCTCTTTCTGGTGGTAATTCATTCACATCCTCCGAAAAACTTCTGGAAACTCACATACCACATGTAGCTCGCTACTCGCCACTTTTTCCTTCACATTCATCAATGCGAAGAACATAAATACCGTTGCACCATCTCCGATAGCTTCATTCACCTGCCTAGCTGTCATTTCCAGATTATCAGAACTAACCTCTTCAGGAAAGATTACCGTCTTCGCAAAACAGTTGATATGAACACGGTTGAATTCTAACCAGTTCATTCCCAGGATTGCATCGAGTTGTTTCAACGGAAGGCACACTAAGTCCATCCCGAATTCTCTACCAAAAATGTCGACCAGACAACTCAAGCATGCAGACGAAGTAGTTATTGAACCCGACGCAGGAGTGTCAATAACCATACTTCCATTTATGTCAGATATCTCTAAATTCAACCTCTCAGCACAATCCAAAGAAATAAAAGAATGAGTTGCTCCAGTATCAATAATCGCAACTAAAGGTGTGCCATGAATGAAACACGTACCTTTAATCAATCTGTCTTCAGGAGTAGTCTCGGACCCTGTCAAAGCAAAAACCTTTCCTCTCGCTTGGTTCTTTTTTTGCTTGGTACAATTCGGACTAATGTGACCCTCTTCACCACAGTTGTAACAAGTCACAACCTTCTTCTTGCAATCAGCAGCAATATGGCCCACTTGGTCACACTTGTAACACTTCTTCTGATCAAGCTTACACTCGTTCCTACGATGTCCCATCTCACCACACTTATAACATCTGATACGAGCACTGGAATCTCCCCCACTAGGTTTCTTCCAATCAACAGACTTACCTCTATCATATGGCTTACCTCTATCCATATGTTTCTTCCCCTTTCTGTCAACCAACTCGCGAGAGTGAGATGACTTCTGCTTGATGTTATCCTCTTCAAAAATCCTGCTACAGTCCACTAAGTCAACAAACCTCCGAATCCTCTGGTACCTAATGCCTTGCTTGATTTCATCACGAAGGCCATTCTCAAATTTAACACATTTTGAGAACTCACTAGCTTCATCATTATTGTAGTTCACATAGTACTTTGCCAGCTCCACAAACTTTGTAGCATACTCTGGTATCGTCATACTACCTTGGACCAGTTCTAGAAATTCAATCTCTTTTCTGCCCCTAACATCCTCAGTAAAATACCTTCTCAGGAATTCCCTTTTGAATATAGCCCAAGTAATTTCTATACCATCAGCATCTAGTTCGGCTCTGGTTGCCAACCACCAGTCATCAGCTTCTTCAGACAGCATATGTGTACCATACCTCACCTTGAGATTCTCAGCACAATCGATGACTCTGAAAATCCTTTCGATCTCCTTCAGCCATTTCTGAGCACCTTTAGGATCATGCGTGCCCATGAACAACGGAGGATTGTTCCTCTGAAAATTCCCCAATTGCCTTTCAGCACCAATCCCTGCTCCTACATCATTTCCTCCAAGCACACCAGCAATCATGCCCAGAGCCTCAGCGATAGCATCATCGTTTCTTCCTCCTCTTCCAGCCATTGTTCCGTTTAGTCACAAACAATCCAGTCAGAACAAAAGTATCGACAAATAACTCGTATTAGTCGAATACACGGAAAGACTGACACTAAGACTCTGGTCACAACGACCGACTATGCTCTGATACCACTATTGTAACACCCCTCTAATACCCCGCGGAAATTAAACAAATATTAATCAGAGTAACATGTAAAGAGGTGCCACAATTAATAAATAAAAGAAAACACACGTTCGGCATATGTCATGCATCCACTGAAAACATCTGAATTATAAATCATTAGATAAAAATCATGTTTACACAGCGGAATTGAATCATCAAGTCAACATTACATCATTAATGTATCAGAATTCAACACAAAATAAACAAATAGCGTTATAATCCAAAACTCAAAACATCGTGTTCCCAGTGTTACATCAATCAGAGCATGACACCGACACAAAACTAAACCGACTTATGAGCTAATCCTCACCAAGTCGCGCCGCTATCCTCAATCTGAAAATGACAACAAGTAAGGGTGAGTCTCATCACAGTTAACCAATGTTATTGCATCATAAATAACAATATATCATAGTTGTATCATTCACCCAATTGTTTCATGTTCAGACCCATCATCGTCACACATCCACAAACATCAAGTCATCACATAACATATATAAATCATAGTATAAATTATGCATATGTATGGGACTGACACTATGCATGTGGTACCAACATCATCAATGGGAAAACCCACCGACCGATCTATCATCATCCAGATACGGCCCTGCCAACACAGATTTCACACAATGGGAATCTTGCCCTTCATTGAATCCTCTCATCATTAGGATACAACCCTCATCAAATGATTATGAATGCATGCAAACATATACACAACATACTATCCTCATTATCATACTATGAGTAGCATCATCTTATACTCATTCATCATCATTCATCATCATCATCATTATTAAAAAGTATGTTCATATATATATATATATATATATATATATATATATATATATATATATATATATATATATAATTGCATCATTCCATAAAATCATATAACAAAAATTCATACAGATTCGTCAGTTCAAAAGTTATACGTCGTCAAACTTTCAAAATCACAAAACAGCAAAATCTGCAGGTCACGCTGACAATACGCGTACCAACAGGGCCAGAATTTCACAAAAACACACACCATACGTGTACCATACGCGTATGAGCAGATCCATTTTTCCACACAAAACACATGCATACGTGTACCAGCCAGGCATACGCGTACCAGCCAAGTGCCATACGCGTACCATACGCGTACGAGCAGGAAGTGCACTCTGATGCACATCTGGGGAGCGTACCATACGCGTATCAACCCCCCCCATACGCGTACCATACACGTATCATACGCAGATGGGCAGCAGTTCTCAGAATCTGCAACTTACCCATTCGTCTTCCTCGCGATTTCTCCCGTACAACCTGTGATTTGGGTCTCAAAACCAGAATTTTCACATTCTAACAGCACAAAATTCACCCAACATCAACAATTTAAGATTCTACAATCGATTTTACCCATTAAAACCTAAATCTATTCAGTTATTAGGGATTAACATGTCCAAATTCCAATCCAAATGATGAACACAAAATGTAAAAATCCAGAATATAGAATCTATTGAATCCAAACAATACTCCTAATCCACACCATTATTCATAACACGATAATAGAGATTAAAAGGAGAGTTCCCCCCTACCTTAGCCAAATTCTTTAACTTTGGTCTCTTCCTCTTTGTTCCTCTTTCACGTTCTTCGTGTTCCAACCTTCACTTTTTCACGTTCTATTCCTTCTTTTCCCAATTCCAAGTATTTTAAGAAAATAATGATAAAAATTTAGTAAAGAGCCTTACCACACTTCACCCCCTCTTTTACTATTTTCTCACATGGCCCAATTGCCAGAAACCATTATTTTTCTATTATTTTCACAAAATCCTTTATAATCCTAATTATTAATTTAATATTCAAATTAAATTAAAAATTAAAATTATACGGGTGTTACAGGTTTTTTCTTTCAAAGTTTAGACATGACTAATTATTGTGGTGAGATGTAAAACCCCAAAGTCTTGATATTGATTGATATGATGGAAACTTTTCCACTTGAGAGAGTTAGTGGCATACTTATTGATTTTATCCATGTTTGAGCCCTTATTTCCTTTATGATGCAAAAGGTTCATTTGTTCTCATGTTCAAGATGATTGGCTGAGTATTCTCTTCTATGATGATAAAGTGTCTATCCACTTTTAAAACCTTTTACCTTAAAGTGGAGTTACATTTTCTCTGACTTCTCCATTGTACTAAGGAGGTATGTAGGCACAAGACTTAACGTCTTTCCGAGCATAACTTTTAAAATCAAACAAAACCCTTTTCTTTTGCACACAATTCACTTTTTACACAGATTTTCAAAAAGGTTCATGTGAAGTACCACATATATGAGGGGTGCTAACATTATACCCTTGTATAACCAACACCCATACCTAGAATCTCTCTTTTTGTTGTTTTTAATTTAAAAACTTCTTTGGGTTTATTTCTTTCTTTTCCCATTTCCTTTTGGAAACAATAAAGCGCGGTGACGACTTTCACTGAAATAATGAGTCAAGTCAATCAATGAATTTGATCACAATTTCCCCGCTACAATATGAATCACACAAACCTAATGTGTTTAGAAGTGCTTCTCAATTCCCTTAAATAACTTTAAAGGTCTTCTAATTCTTAGACCAATGAACTCTAAGAATCTCTCCCTTCATCTATCCTAGTTTCTCTGTATAGAAAATGGTCAAATGACACTCGTAAGAGACTCGTACCAAAAAGATGGTTAAAAAACACCTTTTAAATATTTCAAGCTAAAACACACTGTGTCTCCCTAAAATGCACTAATTTTCCCTAAAATGCATTGTATTTGTGAAGAAAAAAAATGAAAAACACAATGCATTTCCCAGACACTGCATTTCTCCCAAGCATCGTGCATTCTCGCAAACGATTTTATTTTCAAGACAATCTCCACAAAGATTTTAACTCTTAAGTCACTTTAATAAATCATCAACTAATATCAACATTTAGGCTCGAACTTCTAACAAAACCCATAGTTGTCTCCAACTTTTATGAAACTATGTGTAAGAAGTTGAAGTTAACTTTAGTTGAGTCGTGAGTTTTTTAAGAAAATCTATTTAACCGTAAATTAATCGTGGAATATGTGTATGAAGATCTTGTTTTCCATAGCTTAATCATAAAAAGTGTAAGACCTATTGCGGCGTGAAAAATACCTGAGTGCATCGCACGCTCGAAATAAAACAGAGTCATCACCGAACTTTATTTATTCTAGAAGGAAGGGGGAAATATTGATAAAACCACAAAAAAGGAAAATGGTCATCGCAACAAAAATTGGATTCGGGAGTCGGTTATGCAAGGGGAAGATATTATCACCCTCACATCCGTTGTACTCAACGGGGCCCATTTAGTTAGTCTTTGAAAGAATGCTATCTTATGTTTACTTGCGATCTTCTGATTATTATGCGAAAAGAAAAAAAAGTTTTTTTGGGTTTTTTATTATTGTGCTCGTCAATATTTCAAAATCATGTGCCTACGCATTCCTATGTGCAATGGAAAAATTAGAGTTTCGTAGTTCGGGATAAAAAACTACGAATGTGTTGATTAATTTTAATTGAGAAAATGAGTTTAGTCGTGTTTGGGCGGAAAAAGACTCAATGGTTGAGAAAGGCTCGCACTTAGGCGAAAAAATATGAAAATTTCTTTATAGACCTCCCAAACTTCTAGCCCACCTCTGGTGAAAAACCCAAACTACCCCTGACTTCGGAAATGCATCTCCAAAATGCAAGAAAAAGGTGTTTTCGGAGATGCATCTCCGAAAGCGCCCTTTTTTTTTAAAGAAAATTATCTTATTTCGGAAGTTCATTTCCGAAAACAGCATTTCGGAAGTTCATTTCCTAAATACTGGGCATTTTGCAGATTAAGCAAAACAGCCCCCCTCCCCCATTCATTTACCCTAATCTTCTTCCAAACTCATCCTCTTTCAAAATTTCTGCAACAAGCAAGTGTGAAGTCAAATAGATTGCCAAAGTCTTCTTCCAATCTCAACCTAAATAATCTCAAACACTAATTGGTAAGTTTATCATTTTATTTCAATTTTTAGATCCATTATTCATTATTCTATTAGGGTGTTTAGAAATTGAAAAAATCACATTAAGATAGGTTGGTACTGATATTAGGTTGTTTAGTAGGCATAAAAGTAGTTTTGATTTAGGATTTTGGGGTCTGCCATTGGAGGTTGCAGAGAACTTCTGCGCAGGGGTGTTTCGGAAGTTCATTTCCGAAAACACCTCCATTCCCAGTTTCGGAAATGAACTTCCGAAGTGTATCAGAATTTCAATTTTTTTTTCTGTTGTCTCGCATATTAATCGATTTCAATTGTTTTCAGGAACATGTCAGGCAACCAACCAGCACGCATCAGACAGGGTAGAGAGACCCAGATTGCGTCGGCTAGACGCGAGCGGGCGGCGGCGCAGCTAGCGTCGACACAGGGACGGGGGCAGGGCCGGGGACGACGTGTGCGAGTTCCCGTGGAGATGGACCAGGGTTCCTCTACATCTGGATCGAGGAGTCGGCTGGCTCGGGTATCTTCTTCCCGCCAGCGAGAGGAGGAGGAGGAGGAGGAGGTGGCAGTGCCATACCACGAGGCGGAGGGGGTACCGGATGTTGACCCTCCACTCGGGGAGGAGGATGAGCAGGAGGACAGCTACCCGGGAGGGCCCATTGACACTTCAGTGCTGATATCCTACCGCGATCACGTCGCTCGGCGGATCTGGGAGGGAGAGGTATTTTTTATAATTTGCCCGACTACATTATTTAACCGTTTATAATTTAGACGTTTATTCAATATTTTATTAACCGTCTATTTAACATACTTTTTATTTGATTTTTGTAACAGGAGAGAAAGCCGTTGAAAATGGTGAACCATGCCCGAAAGATTTTCAGTCTATTTAAACCGACTGCCGAGTGGTTTAACGACGCTGTGAGAGGTTCAGGGCTCAGTGGGCTCTGCATGACGGGGTACACCACCATCAGCCACGGCATGCAGGGGGCTTTTGTGGAGCGGTGGCACAAGGAGACGTCTTCTTTCCACTTGCCGGTTGGGGAGATGACGATCACCTTGCATGATGTGCAGTGTCTTCTCCACCTGCCGATCAGGGGACCACTGTTGACCCACTCCCGGATCCAGAGGGTCGAAGCCACTGAGTGGATGGCGCTTTATTTGGGTATGGAGCCCAAAGTTGCTGACTTTGAGTGCGCCACGACATCTGGGCCTCATATCCGGTTCACCATACTGAGCCGCTATTTCGAGCACCACCTGGACGCGGCGGCCGATGCCGAGGAGGCGGGTGACGAGCTATTTACACAGTATGGTAGGCGCTACAGTCTTTGTGGACAAGAGTGCAAGGTACGTCGACGTGACCTACCTCCGCTACTTCATGGACCTGACTACCGTTCACCAGTGAAACTGGGGGGCAGCTACTCTGGCATATCTATACCAGAAGCTGAATGAGGCTTCCAACTGGAGGACGAGGCAGTTGACCGGATCCTGCATACTACTTACGGTACGTTATTTATTTATGTTTCGTATTTACTTATGTTTCGTATTTATTTATGTTTCGTATTTACTTACGGTACATTACATTATCGTGTTTGTGTTTCAGAGCTGGATCATCTCCTACTTCTCCCGCATCCACGGCTTCCACATCGATCCTGCGTACGTTGACGCCATGCCCAGGGCCGCCAGATACATTCTCCAGAGGGGGAACAATGCGGTGGGACCATACCATGGGTACTTGGACCGCATGATGCACGATGACGTCACCTGGAGGCCGTTTAGCGACTACACTCAGATTGTCCCCTTTGACGGCATATCTCTATATTCTGGCTGGTTGGCATGCGGGACTACCATCATTGTCCAGTATCTCCCTGAGCGGTGCATGCGGCAGTTCGGATTTGTGCAGATGATACCCAGGTCATCCTTTGAGGCTGCTCCTGACACAGTGACCAGAGTGCAGCTCACTGCCATGTTTGAGGATTGGGAGCATCATGTGGTACCGGAGGAGTATCGTCGCATGCGGGTCACCCATGATTGGCACAGTGTGGAGGGGTATGTCACATGGTTCTATCGGGTGTCACATCCTCTGCTGACACCCGACGCTCCCGGCGCTCCTAGGCCAGCACACGAGGAGATCCTAGAGAACCAGCAGGCCGAGGATGACCACGCCATTGATCTCCTGCCGATCTGTCAGCGGATAGAGATGCTTGGGCGGGACGCGTTGGATCGAGGTGTCGTTCATCAGGGCGGTCCAGAGGCAGTCGCCGTGATGGAGATGATCGTCACTGATGCGGGCCGTGCAGCGTCATACAGGCGGCAGAGGAGGGCCCAGGGTGAGAGGGTTAGGCATACCCAGTAGTGGTCGGGTTTATTTTTTTTTGTTTTCGGATTGTATCTTTCGTACACTATTATTATTTGGATTTGGATCGGATCGGTTTGTATATATCACTATTCTTATCATATTAGTATATTAGTATTTTCTGTTTATATATCGCTTATTTTATTTGCCGTCTTTCTTTAATTAAAAATATGAGGCTGTTTCCAAAATCATAAAAAAAAACACAGTTTCTGCATAATTCGGAAGTTCATTTCCGAAACCCCCCAAAATCTGAAAAAAGGTGTTTTCGGAAGTTCATCTCTGAAAACACCCCCCATTTGGTGTTTTCGGAGATGAACTTCCGAAGTCTGAGAAAATTTAAAAAAAAAAATACTTCGGAAGTTCATTTCCGAAGCAGGGGTAAACTGAGGTTTTTGCTGGGGGTGACCCCCATAGGGAGGTGGGTAAAGAAAAAACCAAAAATATTTGTTATGAAAGACTCGCGCTTGAGCGAAGAAATTATTTGAAAAAGGACTCGTATTTGGGCGAAGAAAGTTGTTTGATGAGTTGGATTGTTTTTAGGCGAATGATGAATGTTTGGTCAAATCAAGGCGTACACCAAGGGTCCGATTATTCGAGCTTTCAAAAAGATGTACATCGAGTTGTCCTCTTTCATCCACATTTTATTACAAATTTGTATTTGCAAAATATGAGTTACTGTTTGAACAAAGTGATCTTACGTTTGTTTACTGGAATTTCAAATAGATGTGCGTCCATCCAATTGTCCCTTTGTCCCGAACCCACCCTTACAATTGAACAAGGATGCATTCTTTACATATTGTTTACTTTCACGTGCTTTAAGTGTGTTCTTGAACTTGTTGTTGTTAGGTTTTATTTTATAAATGGTTTGGTGTCTGTTATATTCTCTTTATACTATTTACTCTAGTTTAGTGGTTAACTTTTTTTTTAATTGTCTTAAACACTACTCAATTTTAAATTATTAACTTTCTCAAATATTTATATTAACTTTTTTGTTCGACAATAAGAGTAGTATTTTCTTTGGGATAAATTATTTTTAAAAATAATTAACATATATATTTCTATTTAAATAAGAACTAAAACTGCATGCAAAAGTAATTTTATAAGAATTAAAAGTTAATTTTTTTATAAGGGATAAAAACTAAAATTGAGATATTTATAAGAATCAACAGTATATTTAACCCAAAAATAAAGTATACACTAACTAATTAATAGTATAAAATATAAAATATGAGAAACCTATACCTAACACTTTTAATAAAGTATACACTAACTAATTAATAGTATAAAATATAAAATATGAGAAACCTATACCTAACACTTTTATTTTTAAAATATTGACGTCTTATAATAAATATAAAATTTTTGATTGATCAGATGTGTAATATTCTATACACTACTTTTAAGCCAAGCATTATTTGGTTAGTACGTGATTTGGAGTAAGTTTTCGCAAAAGGAATCCTTTTCACTAACATTAAAATTAACAAAGAAAACATGCTTTGAAACTTGTCAACTAGTTAAATATGATAAAACAGCACTAAACAACAAAACTTGCCGCTTTTTTTATAAACCAAACCCAATATAGAAAGAAAGATGGTTGATTAGTCTTCAGCAGCACTACAGGCATTACTTTCCATTAATTAATTACAACCAATTAGCCAAAGCATGCTGCTTGACTTCTAAGTAGAGAGACAGACAAGAGATTGTACGGTAGTAATTTGATGTTCTGTTCTGACTAGGTTAAAAAGTGTCTCAACAAGAAATAGGTTAAGAAAAACAAAGTGGATTAATGAAAGGAAAAGTAAGAAAAAAAGTTAATAATAATAATAGATTATTCACAGCCTATTAATTTATTTTTTTAATTAATTAATTTTCTCTCTTATTAGAAAATATAATATGAATTAATTAGTTAAGATAAAATCTTGATATGGCTCACAAATCGATTAATAAGAGAGGAGAAACAATTAGTTAAGAAAGTAGAGTAATAGCTTCTCAATAATCGATTATTGAGTAGACACTATTATGTAACCATGCTTAAAGTTTTGGTGCGGTGAAATGAGGGGAAATGAGTTTTCAGTATGATAGATTGAAGTGAACTAGTAAAGTTAGCACTCTATAACTCAAAGTAGTGAATAAATAGGAAAATAGTTTGAAGATGTGAATGAGAGAATATTTAAAATGGCATGTGATGAGTTTTATAGTTTGAGTGGTTAAAACTGCCTACGTGAAATTTGACGTGTTAGGCGAGTTTCCGTTCGATTAAATCCAATAGTGAGAAATGTGTCAGGGGTTAAATTTTATGTTCTCGACTGAGGTGTTAGCTGGGAATTTCGACGCATGAGATGAGATAAAGATTATTGAAGAAAAATTTATTTCGAAGAAAGATGTAAAATCTAGCTTACAAAGAGTATTTAAAATATCAAATGTTTAAAAGGGTTTATATCATGTCAAGTGCTATCGAAGGAAGTATCATCAAAACGAAGATAAAGACTTAGAATATTTTGGAGCTTTTTGAGAAGAATAAGCTTTGACGGTCATGTTAGTAGAGTTTGGCGCCTCGAAAGGAAAAAGATTCAAATTTAAATGACTAGTCTTATCCAAAAGGACGCATGGAGGCCTTAGAGATCGAGATGCATGTAAACGGCGAACGTGGAACTCCATTAGGAAAAGGTCGTTAGGTCAAATTAGTATAAATTAATGTCTTAGCATTAGATTTTATGTTCAATCTGTTCAAATACTCAATTAGACTCAAAGTACCAACATATATCGAGAAACAAGTGCTGAGAAATGTACGTATGATTCACCGCCATTTAATTCAATTGCCAATTTTTACCTTTACTTTATCAAAAGTCCTTTTAATTCCTTTTACATTTCGAGTCAAAGTCTTTAATTATCCTTACTTTTCCGCATTTACTTTGTCTTTTAAACAAACCTGTTACTTACAAATTAACCACAACAATCGAAAGAATATGTACCAAACAAACGTCAAAATCTTGAAACAAGACTATGTCCTAGGATGAATCTAGTCGATCCTGTGAGTAACCTAAAAATATTTCGTTTTGGAAGACTAGCACTTGTTTACCAAATTCCAGCGTAAACAAATTGGCACGCCCAGTGGGACAGTGTCTAAGTTTTTTAGTCACAAATTCACTTTGTGTTTCTGTTTTCTTTTGCTTTTACGTGTTTATCAATTTGTTTAACATTGTTGTATGAGATTGAGGAGCAGAAAATTAGCCAACACCAACAAACCAATACCAAAAAAGAGATACAATAGGAAGATGGTTAACCCTCCCGATAACAATGCAAACCAAACTCCTCCTCCAATAGGAGGATGCATGGTTGCTGCGACTACAACCGAAGCCATACCTTTTAGTCAGGGTATAACGGCCATTCACTTGATGATAGTCTTGACGACAATTCCTTCGATGACAATCTCGATGTCCACACCTTTGAACGCTCAAAGTATACCAAATGTCTCATCTGCAGCGACTCAGGGTAAACCTACGACCCCTAGACCCCAAGGATTCAACGTAAATAGGCCATATACACCAGGGTTTATGATTCCTATACGAGATCCCCCATATGGTATGCCAACATCTTTTATAGCAAATTTACGTGATAGTACATCCACATACACGAATCCTTTGACATCAACATTTTCACCATTAAAAGGATCAAGTTCTGGTGTTTGACCACCAGGATTCGTTAACTAGTTGCCTTCATTTACCACGAATTTGTCATACCCTAATTCTGACCCCCCCTGAGATGTCACATCTCCAGACTTTTCATCAAATTCAAAACAGATACCCAGAGTAGCCAGCTATTCATCTGGCACTTAATCGAGGATGTCCAAGGACAAAAGAGCTCAGGCAAAGGATCAATCAATAAAAGGATTAGTGTCCAATACCATCATAGGACTCAGAAAGCTTCATTCTATTCACCTATGATTGATTAGACACTGTAGCAACCTGCCCTAAAAATTAATATTTTAGAGTCGCCACCTATTCTGAAGGGCGAATAGGAAATCCTACGCAGTTTAGAGATCGGGGTAAGTTATTATAATCAGGTTGAGGGAAGGTGTTAGGCACCCTCAACCCTTTCCTATTGGCTTTGAATCTAGGGTAACGGTTTTATGGCTAAAATATTGAGGTTTAATAGCTAAGAAAGTGAATAGGGGAAAAATTGAGATTTTAGGGAGGGGGACTCGCCTTGGTTATCCAAGTGCCTACGTATCTCCTTAGGGAGAATCAGAGTCAACGTAGTTCGGGCACAGGGTTGTACGCCTTAGAATTAGAATTTGTAGTTTGAAATTGTTTAAAGGCTTTTTGAGTGGCCTATCGCAGTTTTGAATTTGATTTGAAAGGCTTTTTGAATTGCCTAATTGAAAAGGATGAAAATACGTAGTTTTGGAGGAATGTCTTGAACATTTTAAGTTTTGGGCGTACAACCCTGGTTTAATATGTCACCGTTAGATGCGATGACCAATAGATTTAGTCAGTATAGCTAACGGATTAAGGGGCATTGCTGGTTACTCAGATCGATAGATTCGATCGTCGCGGGCAGCAAATTAAATGTATTTTGATCTTGTATTTTTATCTCTTGCCTAATGCGACTAATAGATTTAGTCGGGTCGAGAAGAGAATTAATGTTAATGTTTTATTATTTTTATCTCTCGTCTAATGCGACTAATAGCTTTAGTCGAGTTGAGGAGAGAATTAATTGAAGGTTTGATGTTTTTGCCAGATGGGCAATGGGATTAGACAAACCCTAATGCCTGAATAAGCTTCCTAGGGTTTTTTATGATTTTATAATTAAAATGAATTAATTCGAAATAATCGAAGTCGGGAAATATTATATTCCTAAACCCTAATTAAAATAAGTTAATTTAATTAAACACAGTTAATTTTATATTTAATCTAAACAATTAAACAATAAAAAATAGAAAATTATATAAAGGAAACCTGGCTGTGATCTTGTAAGGTGAAGCCCTGTGTGTCCATGATAGACTGGCGCATCTGGTGTGTTAGATCTACTCTTGATACAATCCAATGGCAGCGAAACAAGGGTGTATCGTACGCCAGCGTGGATGGAGAACGCCGGATCCGCGTTTGAGTATTTCTGAAAAAGAATTGTCACTCCTAGGGATCGAACCCAGGAGTATGAGACTACAAGAGGGTTCTCTTGGCCAAGGAAGCACTTCACTGATTTTGTTTACAAACAAAAAAGATTAAATATGAAACAAGTAAAACCATGTGGAAGAATAAAATGAATGGTCACTCGGGGTCCACCCTCGGCAACGAGAACCAATGCAGTTGGGGGAAATTGTGAGACTTTTATATTATTTCCTATATTTTTATTAACCAATAAACCGACGACATGTGTCCATTAATTCTAGGAAAAAATAAAACCACACACATCAGTAACCCAAACTTCATCTCTCTTGCTAATCCTCTTTCGTTTGCACTCTCTCAAACTCACCTCTCATTGCAGCAAAATAAACCCATAACCACAAATCATCAATAAATTGAATGGTATTCAAACCTTCATGTCCTTACCATTACGAATCGCGAGATTGGTGTTAGAATTTTACCGACGCGATTTTGTTGTGCTCGATTATTGAACCTGTAACGCCCGGAAAATAAGTATATACTTGATTTGGACGTTTGTGACATCTATTGGAATGTTACCGTTTTTGGAGTCGTTTCAGTCGGTATTAGTTCGGGATGGCGTTCTAATATTTAATTGAAGGTTTTCATATTTTTGGTACCGGAAATATTATTAAGGTAATATTCCGCGTTTTGGGGCGTTTGAACGATATTTGAGCGTAGGGGCATTTTGGTCATTTCCGCGGGGTAGATATTTTCTTTATAAGAAAGAAATATTGTGAGAAAGGAAAAAGGATGGAAAGAAAAAGAAGAGAAAGAAAGAGAGAAAGGAGAAGAAGGAAAAGAGGAGGAAAAGTGTAGATTGGTGGATTCTCAACCGATTCGAGTTCCGATCGTTGCTATAGCAAGGTAAGGGGGTGAATCTAATTTATCTTGGATGTATGATTCTTATAGTCTTGTTCTTGTTCTTGTTCTTCTTGTTCCAATTTCCACAATTTTCTTGTGTGATCTTTGTTTGATCTAAGTTTGTTTGAAAATGATTGTATGATGAATAAATGATATCCTTGTTGTGTTGTGGTGATTGATCATGTTTGTTTTCCTTTTCTATGGCTTGATTGAGTTTGTATAAAAAGTTAGGTTTTGGGATAGATTGGTGAATTAACCATGAAAAGTGTGATAATAGGTTGTTTCTATGGTTTGTATGTGTTGTATTGGTGTTGTAATGATGTTTTGGAGTGGTTTTGGTGGGTATAGGGGGCCTGGAACCGTTCTGGTGCGTTCTGGTTTTTTCTGGGTTTACGCAGGTCCGCTGAGCGGAGGTGGGTCCGCTGAGCGGAGGTTCTGTTGCAGAAAATTCTCTGCGAAGGTCCGCTGAGCGGAGCTGAAGCGGATGGCAGCTTTTTCTGTTTTTCCAAAACTTTGAAACTTCATAACTCTTGAACCGTAACTCCGATTTTGTCACCGTTCGAAGCGTTGGAAAGCTAATGCAATAACCTATATTATTATCTAATTAAATGATTCATAGGATGTAGTATCCCATTATTTTTATTAGGATCAAGTGATGAGTTGTGTAGTATGTTCAATTATCCAAACTTTGAAACCTTGTAACTTTTGATCCGTAGCTCCGTTTCGTACGCCGTTCGAAGTGTTAGGAAGCTAGTTGGATGTTCTATATGATAGTGTAGGCTTGGTTAGCTTGTGATTAATTGGTCATGAGGTGTTTTTGATGAAAACACATAATTGTTTATATGCGCGATATGATTGGTAAATAATCGTAGTGGTTGGTTGATTTGCATAAATGGTTTTGTGAACTAGTGCATGATAAACCATGATGATGTGTTGTGTGAATGTTATCGTATTGGTACGAGGTATGTGATTAGTTGCCGATAACATGAGATCATGTTCATATGTGTTATGTATTAATGAATGTTCGTTCTTGATGTGAGACGATGTTTGGTTGTTTGTTATTAACATGATGTGTGGCCTTATGGCAAGTAAATGTTGTTATGAGAATGATGTATTATCATTGTTGAATTGTTGTTATTACAACTTGTTGATGATGTATTGATGAAGTTGTGGGCCGATGGCCAATATTAATTTGATGTGTATAAGTGTGTTATACGTTCATCTATGCCGATGTGGCCAATATGTTTGAACGGTGAATGTGTGCTGTGTGCTTATTAATGCCTGTGTGGTAATTATGGTGTGATGTAATTGATAACTATGTTATTAATTGGTGATGTATCCTTTTGGATAGAATATAAACGGTGTAACGTGGGTATGTGACCGTGTTATATTGTTGATGATGTTGTTGTCGTGTAATAGAGTCATATATTTGCACAGCATAACATTTCATTACGTTAATGGCGGAATGCTATTAGCAGGTGGCCTGTATTGGCAATTATTACCAGTGGGGGCTTAATGCTCGGTAAAAAGGTGTATTTGCCCTAGTGGCAAGAGGTCATCAGTGGGGGCTAAATGCTCGATGACGTTTAGTCGTAGCTTGATGCTCGACAAAGGTGTATTTTCCTTAGGGAAAGAAGTCCCAGCATAATGCTCGGCAAAGGTGTATTTGTCATAATGACAAGGGGAGTTTTACTCCGGATTTGGTACCACATGCATATGCATAGTCGAGTCCCATTCATCATTGTCTGTCTTTATAATTATGTTATCATTCATGTGTCACATTACTTATATATTAATTGTGGTTAAATGAGTGGATTACTTTGTTGTATGATTCTTGATGATACTTGTTGGCATTACTATAATTGTCATGCTTTCATTATGAATTATATTCTCACCCTTCTGCTGATTTGATGCTTGAGTGGCATCCTGCAGATTAGCCGCTTTGGAAGTCTTTTGGAAGAGGTAGTTCTCCAGTTGGTCTTGTCGGTCGCTCTGATACGTAACACCGGGGAGTCGGGAGTCTGTTGTTATTTATTTATATATGACTCTTTGAACATGTATATGTGATAATGTGTTGATGTGTATTGTAAACACTTTATTTTGGAAAACTCCTCTTTGAGAGTGAGAGATATATGTATATATATATATATGTTCATATCTTCCGTGTGTTATGTATCGTTTTATTGGCAGGTGTGTATGCTTTTGGCATCGTTGATGTCCGTTTATTTTCTAGGTGTTTGTTTGGTTACTTAGTGTAACATCCTAATTGTGTTGTATGAAATTTTAATACTCTGATATTTGTACCTAAATGCTTTGGGTAGAATTGGGGTGTTACAGAACCCGAGTCGGAGGAATTTCATCACAGGGCCGGTGGTGCGTCGTCTTCAGGCCCGGCCGGCGGTGGCTCGTCGGAAGCGCGACGTGGCCGCGTGAATCTGGCGCGACGTGGCCGCGTGAATCCGGTACGAGGTTGTTCTGAGGGTCTTCCGACCGGCGCGGTGGAGCGACCAACCGGATCCGGTGGTGATCGGAACTTGCTGTTCTCCTTCCTTTTCCCTGTAAATGAAGGCAATAATACAACCAATCTTTTAATGGCTCATGAGAAGCAGAGATAAGATTAAGTGTATTGTAAATAATTTCTTATGACTGCTTCTGAATCTTCTTTTCTTTCGATCTCATTTTTCTTCTTTCTTCTTTTCCAGTTTTTTTATTCTTTTGCCTACAAAGACAACCACACAACAATTTTTAGATCTGTTAGAATTTATGAAAATTATGTTAGCTTTGAATTTCACATGTTGTTGTAATGGTGAGGTTTTGAATTTGTGATAGAAATCGGATAAATGTGGTAATGGTTTGTGTTTATGAGTAAGGATGGACATGGTAGTAATAGAGATTAGAAAAACCAAAGGTAAGGATGGTGTTACTGTTGCGTGAAAAAGTGGTAGAGAGGAGTATATATATATATATATATATATATATATATATATATATATATATATATATATATATATATATATATATATATATATATATATATTGGAAAATAAGGATTTAAGTATGTTAGTAAGTGTAATAGATGAATATGTACATGTAAAGAAAAAGGTTGGAAATTTGTTTGTGTAGGTGAATGCTGGTTTTTTTTTATGTGAGAGAGTGAATGGAAGAGAGTTTTTGGGTTGAAAATAAGGGTTAGAAATTGGCCTCCTCAAAATAGGGTTGTTAGTTGTGTATTTATAATAAAAATTAGGGTAAGGAGCGGGCTTGGATCTATTATATTTTCCCTATTTTAAATCTAATAAAACTATAAATCTAATAAATCTACGAATAAATAAAACTATAAATTAAAACTAATATTAATATAAACTTAAAAAATAAAAATATAAAGAACTATATTTTTTGTGATTTTTCTGAATAAATAAATAAATAAAAAGAGGTTAGAAACAAACATTATAAAAATAAAAGAAAAAAAGTTAGAAGTGGGATTCGAACCCGGGACCACTCGATCGCACACTCTTATCCTTAAATTCTTACCGACTGCACCATATCAAATATTCGAAATAAAATGACATAGACAATTATAAGAGGAAAATTTTTGGGGTATGACAGCTGCCCCTGTTCAATTTTCTAAAACCCTTAAGAGTTAGATAGGCACGTCTGCCTATCGTGATCTAAAGGTAGAAGATAATTGAACACTGAAGTGCCCCGAAATTTGCATTTGTTAAGAAGAAGTTCAGTGGGAGATGGGCTTAAAGATGCCATCCAGGGTAAATACCCTTTTTTAGAATGTGAAGCATATGCTTTCGAAGGGAACCACTGTGTTTTGATTGTAGCATGGCCTGAAAAGGCAACCTGAATTTTATGCAATGTTATGATACATGTGATGTATGATGCAATGAGCTTCTCAAAATAAATGAGAGAGATGTATGTATATGCATTATGTATGAATGAAGTATGTTAATTGAATGATGCATGATTGTTAGTTGAAGTATGTTAGTAATTTTGAAAAGAAAGATAACACCTTTGTTTGTTATTGATGATGTTTTGGAGAATATCACTGCCGAGGGACTCACGTAATAAACCTAACTAAAGAAACCTTTTGTAAAACCTTGTGCTCGAGCGTGAGAGAAAAGAACCGTCCTGCTAAAGCCTGAGTCTTACATAGCGAGGACTTGTAAGAGGGATCACTTGTTATGATTCTAACAAGCTCACCTGCACCATTAGGATCATTTGCGAGGGTTATCGCAAACTCACCTGCACCAATAGGATCCTTTGCTAGGGTTATAGCAAATTCACCTGCACCAATAGGATCCTTTGCGAGGGTTATTGCAAACTCACCTGCACCATTAGGATCCTTTGCTAGGGTTATAGCAAACTCACCTGCACCATTAGGATAATTTGCGAGGGTTATCGCAAACTCACCTGCACCATTAGGATCCTTTGCGAGGGTTATCGCAAACTCACCTGCACCGTTATGATCCTTTGCTAGGATTATAGCAAACTCACTTGCATAATAGGATCATTTGCGAGGGTTATCGCAAACTTACCTGCACCAATAGGATCATTTGCGAGGGTTTTCGCAAACTCACCTGCACCATTAGGATCATTTGCGAGGGTTATCGCAAACTCACCTGCACCAATAGGATCATTTGCCCTGGTTCGGACAAGTTCACCTGCATAAGAAGAGATCATTTGCTATAGTTCTAGCAAACTTACCTGTACCAAAGGAATTGCCTGCCATGGTTCTGACAAGCGTACCTGCATGAAAAAGATTCACCTGTTTGGAGACTCACGACTCGAGGGTCGGAGAAAATAGCATCCCAAATATTCACGACTCGAGGGTTGGAAACTGGGCTGTTGTAACAGTCAGACGAGAACTGACTACCAAACAAGAATTGGGTTTTCATGTAACAGTCAGACGGGAACTGACTACCAAACGAGAATTGGATTTAATGTAACAGTTAGACGAGAACTGACTACCAGACGGGAACTGGATTTTAAAATGGTTTGGATTGCCAATAAAAATTGGGCTTTTTGTGATATGTATATGCTAATGCTAATGCGTATGTATGTATGCTAATGCTGATGCAATCCCAAGACTTTATCTCCTTAAACCCATTGAACTTCGTTTAAACCATATTTGCACCTATACCTCGGCTATGCTTATGCCGGCTTGGTAATGTTTATGTATGTGGATAATGCTTATGCATATGTTGGTTGATGTAATGGGTGAAACGAAGCAATGTCTCCTATAAGACTACCTGAAAAGGTTTCTGGAATGGATATGAAAATTTATCTTAAAGAAGACTACCTGAAAAGGTTCTTAGCAAAGAATGAGGAATGTCTTTAAAGACGACCACCTGAAGAGGCTGAAAGATGTCTTAAGAAGGACTACCTAAAAAGGTTCTTAGCAAGGATAGAAATGTCTTAGATAATATTACCTAGAAAGGTTCTTAGAAAAGGAATGTCTTAAAAGACTACCTAGAAAGGTTCTTAGAATGTCTTAAAGAAGACTACCTGGAGAGGTTCCTGGAATAATGATGAATGTCTTAGAAAAGACTACCTAGAAAGGTTTTTTAGAAGAGAATGTCTTAAAGAAGACTACCTAAAAAGGTTCTTAGAATGTCTTAAAGAAGACTACCTGAAGAGGTTCTTGGAAATGGATGACAATTCGTCTTAAAGAAGACTACCTGAAAAGGTTGAAAATGTCTTACAAAGACTACCTAAAAGGTTCTTGGAGAGGACAGTGAATGTCTTATAAAAGACCACCTAGAAAGGTTCGTAGAATGTCTTAAAGAAGACCACCTGAAGAGGTTCCTGAGAAGGATGACAAATTGTCTTAAATAAGACTACCTAAAAAGGTACTTAGAAAAATAATGTCCTGAAGAAGACTACCTGAAGAGGTTCCTAGAAAGGATCGTAGGATTTGTCTTAAAGAAGACTACCTAAAAAGGTTCTTGGAAATGACGATGATTGTCTTAGAGAAGACTACCTGAAAAGGTTCGTAGAAAAGAATGTCTTGAAAAAGATTACCTAAAAAAGTTCTTAGAAAGGATCGTAGGATTTGTCTTAAAGAAGACTAACTGAAAAGGTATGGTGTAATGTATCGACCCATGTATGTAATGCATGATTTATATGTATTTGCATGATTTATATGTATTTGCATGATACTCCAATAATAGGTTGTTGATAACCATAGCGTATATAGCTCGCTGGAGTTGTAGGTTTGTTTGATAAGGTGGGGTGTGATGCTAGCGCGACTTCCCAATCCCTGTCTTTTGAACTTTGAAGATCGTAGTTAGGAGAAAGATTTGTTCGATGTTGTAAATTGTGAGAACGTCTTTTCCTTTTGTTGTGCGTCTTGCCCCAGTTTGACCCTTTGAATTACTCCACGCTTTTGAATTTTGAAGTTCTCCACGTCTTTCGCCTTTTGCAATTCGCACCTTTAACCTTTTCGAGGTTCTCCACACCTTTAACCTTTGGAGGTTCTCCACACATTTTGAATTGTTTACCTTATGGATTTGATATCCAATGCCCCAATGTTTAGTGGAAAAAGGGTGCCTATGATTTCCACGCCATGAAGGAAGTGCCCCGAGAAATAACCTTGTCATATGCTTCGACGTTTAGGTTGAAGGGTATGCACTTGATCTCCAGGATATGGAGGGTTATCCATAGTGTTCTATCCTTTTGAATTCTTCCCATGTTTGACATGCCCTTGCTTGCTGTTGCTTTGAGATGTGCCCCAAGTCGATTGAGCCTTAGGAATAATGCCCCTAGTGAATAGGATATTTGATTGCATGCCCCTATGATCTTTGAAATTTTTTCCCTGTTTAGGAGAACCCCTTAGATGTGATTCCCCCCGGTTCAGGGATCTTTATTAGAAAGGATCACCTTTGATTAACCCATTTCAAGCTCTCCTCGATGCCAAGTGTATACTCGCAGATGACGTTGTACCATTTGAGAAGTAACTCCATGCATTGTGTATGCAAGTTTTGAAATCGAAGTCCGTTATGAATTAGGACTGGATGATTTAGAAATGAATGCTTGAAGAAGCGCAGTTGATAGGAAAAATAACAAGTGTACTATTTTGCCTATGTAGTAATAATGGGAAAATCCCAAATATCGAATCTCAAGGACTGCTTGACGATATAGAGTTTTATCAGTATTTCAATTAAACAAAAGTTCAAAAGGTTGTTTTGGTTGGTTTTGCAAATAATGTAAATAAGAAGAATATTAAAACGATGAACAGAGATGAGTAGGTTGCTAGAGGTCGGTGAATGATTCTTCATGCAACGAATTTCCTGTCTCAATGCAACAACATTCTTTTCATAGTTAATTACCGGTTATTTAGAGTATCTAATCCTAAGGCCATAGTGAAAAGATCTTTGACCTCACAACCTAATTACTATGTCCATAGATAATTACGGTTATGATCAAGCATTCCAATAACAAGAATTTCCGGTTACAATATGATATCCCTAGTCCTAGGTGATATAGATATTATATGTTCTTAATCATGTCCACAAATAATATGCCGTCCAGCTACACTATTCATTCATATTCAGAATCCGTTTTTCCGACGGATAACGCATTATTAACAGATAAAGAACAAATTAACAAATATGAAAAGTAAAATAGTTATTGCATCAATTGAATAAATTCATCACAATCGGAATCAGGGTCACCCCCCTAGCAATGGGGGGTTTAGCTACTCATAAAAATAACGGAAAACATAGTTTTGATTGTAGACATTACAGATAAATGAAGGGATCAGATCTTCAATGGCTTAAGCTCATAGAATCCTTCACTCCTTGCATCAATCTTGAATTCTCCAGCCTCTCTAATGTATTTTCGCACTCAAAACTGTCCAACCCTTGTCCCAACGTGTTTTCGTCCGTTTATTCCAGCGTTTCTGGGCTTTTCAGACCAAAAGGCCCATGACAGTAAGTGCACACGCGTGTGGGGACGCGTTTGGGCAGACGGGACGCGTGTGGGGACGCGTTTGGGCAGACATGCATTTTTCCTTTGTATTTCTTTCTCCTGGGACGCATCCCGGAACGCGTCTGGGCCAGTGGGACGCATGTGGGGACGCGTGTGGCATGCATGAACATCCTGGGACGCGTGTGGGAACGCGTTTGGGCAAACGGGACGCGTCTGGGCAGCAGATGGCACTTTTCACTTCCAAACGCGTGTGGGGACGCGTTTTGGCAGCTGATTGTATTTTTCTTCTTCCACACGCGTCTGGGAACGCGTTTTGCCAGTTTATTCACTTTTCTTCAATTTTTCACTTTTCCGCCTCGATTTCTCCCATTTCATTTACCTGAGCCTACAAACACTATAACACACAACCAAAGCATAAAATGACGAATAACGAAATAAAACACTAAATATAATAACTTAAAGATAACTAAAAACAACGGTAAAAATACATGTGAAAACCACTGATCAAACTCCCCCAAACTTAAACCGTTGCTTGACCTCAAGCGACAATTACAAGAGTTAATAACCTTCAAGGCACACTGGTATTCATACGTGAGATATCCAGTTGTATTGATCAAGAAACAGTTGGTCCGACATTCACATGACGCGACGAGTTTCTACTACCACTTTAAACCTTAAGCTCCCCTTTCAGATACCTCTCCAACTATGCTTTGCACTTAAGTCTCTTTCCGATTTTTCTCCTCTTTCATTCGGACAATCACATTAAGGCACTGCATTTCTTATAATAATCATCACATGCATGAGACGGATCAAGGCTTTATATTTTCTTTTTCTGGCACCAAACGAGCAGCATTTGCCACTTTTCAAACACCGATGAAATTTTCAAACTTCGCAGTTATATATTGTCCTTTTGGACGACGTTTGGGGATCAACCTCCTTTGAGATGAATAACCGGGTGAGGGTTACCCAACTTAGCGAGCCGGTTGCCTTTTACCGCCTTTTCATCATTTGGTGCCAACTTTATATCCCCCTTTTTTTTTCTCAACCAATCATCATGCATGTGAATCTGAATTATGCCAGACTGTATCAATAAACTACTCGAGGAGTACTTCTCAAGATACAAGTACTATGGTGCAAATCTACACGTTGGACTCGTATTTCTTTTAGGGAACCAAGGGTGTTTAAACAAACCTCTTCCTGTCACATTATTCCGAACTTCCTGTCCTCAAACAATCCTCCCTTCATCTCTATATACTATTCCCGATCGCTCTTTCAGATCAAAACTTCTTCAAAAATAAAAATTTCGGTCAAAATTTGGGACAAATATGATTCTGTAAGTCTTACACATATTATAGCAGCAATATAAATTAAAAAGCAAGGAGTAAAACCTCCCCCAAACTTGAACGAAACATTGGCCTCAATGTTTTAGAACAAGCCCGAGAGAGGTGACTCACAGAGGGTAATGCACTCCATAGCTTCCACTTGAAATGCCCCTTTTATTTCCTGAAATAAAATAAACAAAAAGACAAAGTAATTATTAAAAGTGTGGGTTGCCTCCCACGAAGCGCTCCGTTTAACGTCGCATGGCTCGACGGTCCATTACCCTTTATTATGGAGGGTATTTTCTATTCCAAACCTGGTTGCTTTTCACCTCCGCAACCAAAAACTCATGAAGATGAAAGGCATGGACAACTTTTCTCTTCAATTCACTTTTCACATTCTTCTCGACTTTTTTATCCTTTTTAGGACTTTTGATAGCTCCTTGAGTTGTTTCCACCCGAGAAGCTATGCTTGAAACTTTTTCTTGGAGCTGCTCATGCCTTTTGTCTTTTTTTTTCACTTTCTGTCATACCACCAGAAGTTTGATCATTTACAACCGCCCTATGTTTCTTAACTCCTAACATCTTCAAGGTTACTTCTTCATCAAAAGATCTCAGCGTTAGTGTCCCTTTTTCAATGTCGAGGTTGCAGCGGCCTGTCGACAAAAATGGCCTCCCAAGAAGAATAGGAGTTTCCTCGTCTTCCGGAATGTCCATGATGTGGAAGTCAACAGGGAATACAAACTTATCAACTTCCACTAGTACATCTTCAGCTACCCCATATGATTTCTTAATGGTGTGATCAGCGAACCTTAACTGTGTCTTACTCTCACTAATCTTTTCCAATTCAAGCTTTTTGAAAATGGACAAAGGCATTAAACTCACACTAGAACCAGAATCGAGGAGTACCTTTTTAAATGTTATGTTATTGATAGTGCATGGTATAGCCACCGCTCCAGGGTCTTTCCTCTTTATTGGGATCTTTCTTGTTGACGAGATTATTCCACACTTCTCAGTTGCAATTTTTGATTCTCCTTCCACTGATCTCTTCTTTGTCATTACCTCCTT
Source organism: Vicia villosa (assembly GCF_029867415.1). Lineage (NCBI taxonomy): Eukaryota > Viridiplantae > Streptophyta > Magnoliopsida > Fabales > Fabaceae > Vicia > Vicia villosa. The sequence continues at coordinate 33,951,870 of NC_081186.1, forward strand.
CAGAAATTTTTTATACAATGGCATGTGCTCAAGTGCTTCGAAGAAGGGTAGATTCACCTCTAGCCTTTTGAACAATGCAGTAAACTTCTTAAAGTCTTTCTCTTTTGAATTCTTCTTTGTCACTCTAGAAGGGAAAGGTAGTTTGATCACCGGTTCAGCATCTTTCTTATTTTTTTCTTCAACTGGTTTAACCGGTGGTATCACCATTTCTGGTTCTTTCGGATTCTCTCTTATTTCCAAATCCACCTCTATTACCATAGGGTCATCTATTTCCTCTTTCTCTTTTTCAGATTCAGCCACTCTTTTGCTCCTTGTTGTAACTGCATTAATCTTCTCTTGGTCTTTCGGATTTTTCACAGTTGAACTCGGAAAGTTACCTTGTGCCTGTAGAGTGAGGTGCTGTGCTATTTGACCCACCTGAACTTCTAGATTTTTGATTGAAGCTGTGGTGTTCCTATGGTTGTTTCTTGTCTCTTCTTGAAACTGAGAGCATTGTCCAGCCAATCTCTCGATAGCTACTTCCCACTCTGCTTTCTGGGGACCTTGTTGTTGTTGTTGATCTTTCCATGCGAAGTTGGGATGATTCTTCCACCTAGGATTATAGGTGTTAGAATAAGGATTATTTTTCCTCAAGAATTTGATTTCTTCAATTTGCTTGGGGGTCGCAACACAACAAACAGTTTGATGAGGACCATTGCAAATTTCACAGATTACATGTTGAGCTTGTTGCACTTGAGCGACCTGTTGAGTACCTATATTCATAGCCTTTAATCTCTTTTCTACCTCTGCAGCTATTGCATCTTCAACTCGGATTTTTGAGGTTTCCAGCTTGAGATCAATGATTCCTTCTGGTTTGCTAGCACACCTATCATACAGCTCCAAATGCTCATTTGCAGCTATTGCTTCAATGATTTTTGTGATGCCGGAGGCTGTTGTGAAATTTATTGAGCCTCCAGCTGCTGTATCAATCAACTGCTTTGTTTTCATTCTGAGCCCATTGACAAATACTTGCATCTGTTCAGTCTTGTCCATATTATGAGTGGGACATGCTACTAGAATTCTTTTGAATCTTTTGTAAGCATCTCCTAATGGCTCACCCTCCTTCTGCTTGAAGTTCAAAATATCATACCTCTTTCTTATAAATACCGAGGCGGGGAAATACTCATTCAAGAAAGCCTTCTCCATCTCTTCCCATGATGTGATACTACCTGCTGGAAGAGAATAGAACCACTCTTCTGCTTCTTCGGCTAATATGAACGGGAACATTCTCAGCTTTTTCGCTTCTTCTGTATGCCCTTCAATTTTTAAAGTGGTGCTCATGGTCAGAAATCTCTGTAGGTGCTTGTTTGCATCTTCATTAACCTTTCCGGTGAAAGGTTTTCTTTCCAGCTGATTTATTGTGCTTGGATGCAATTGAAAATTTGCCGCATTTACCGGTTGGTTGACAATTGTGAGTCTTCCTCCCGGGTTGTTTGCAACACTGTAGTCACCAAGGAGCCTCTCAGGAGGAGGAGGATTTTCACCCATGGTTTCTTCTTCACTTTCAGACTCTGAATCGGAATGAACTGACACAATTTCCTCTTCAGGTTCCAGATTAGCCAACCGAGCTTGTCTACGCCTTGCGTGCAAAGTTCGTTCAATTTCTGCGTCAAAAAGAAATTCAGCTGAGGCCTTACCTCGCATACACAGATTAGATAAATGTGAGAATTAGGAAAAATAAATAGTACAGAAAATAAAATTTTAGTCGTAGAGCAACAAAATTATAATTGAAATAAATCTAGAACTCTATAATCTTTGGCAGTCCCCGGCAACGGCGCCAAAAACTTGATAGGAAAAATAGCAAGTGTACTATTTTGCCTATGTAGTAATAATGGGAAAATCCCAAATATCGAATCTCAAGGACTGCTTGACGATATAGAGTTTTATCAGTATTTCAATTAAACAAAAGTTCAAAAGGTTGTTTTGGTTGGTTTTGCAAATAATGTAAATAAGCAGAATATTAAAACGATGAACAGAGATGAGTAGGTTGCTAGGGGTCGGTGAATGATTCTTCATGCAACAAATTTCCTGTCTCAATGCAACAACATTCTTTTCATAGTTAATTACCGGTTCTTTAGAGTATCTAATCCTAAGGCCTTAGTGAAAAGATCTTTGACCTCACAACCTAATTACTATGTCCATAGATAATTACGGTTATGATCAAGCATTCCAATAGCAAGAATTTCCGGTTACAATATGATATCCCTAGTCCTAGGTGATATAGATATTATATGTTCTTAATCATGTCCACAAATAATATGCCGTCCAGCTACACTATTCATTCATATTTAGAATCCGTTTTTCCGACGGATAACGCATTATTAACAGATAAAGAACAAATTAACAAATATGAAAAGTAAAATAGTTATTGCCTCAATTGAATAAATTCATCACAATCAGAATCAGGGTCACCCCCTAGCAATGGGGGGTTTAGCTACTCATAAAAATAACGGAAAACATAGTTTTGATTGTAGACATTACAGATAAATGAAGGGATCAGATCTTCAATGGCTTAAGCTCCTAGAATCCTTCACTCCTTGCATCAATCTTGAATTCTCCAGCCTTTCTAATGTATTTTCGCACTCAAAACTGTCCAACCCTTGTCCCAACGTGTTTTCGTCCTTTTATTTCAGCGTTTCTGGGCTTTTCAGACCAAAAGGCCCATGACAGTAAGTGCACACGCGTGTGGGGACGCGTTTGGGCAGACGGGACGCGTGTGGGGACGCGTTTGGGCAGACAGACATTTTTCCTTTGTATTTATTTCTCCTGGGACGCGTCCTGGAACGCGTCTGGGCCAGTGGGACGCATGTGGGGACGCGTGTGGCATGCATGAACATCCTGGGACGCGTGTGGGAACGCGTTTGGGCAAACGGGACGCGTCCCGGGACGCGTCTGGGCAGCAGATGACACTTTTCACTTCCAAACGCGTGTGGGGACGCGTTTTGGCAGCTGATTGTATTTTTCTTCTTCCACACGCGTCTGGGAACGCGTTTTGCCAGTTTATTCACTTTTCTTCAATTTTTCACTTTTCCGCCTCGATTTCTCCCATTTCATTTACCTGAGCCTACAAACACTATAACACACAACCAAAGCATAAAATCACGAATAACGAAATAAAACACTAAATAAAATAACTTAAAGATAACTAAAAACAACGGTAAAAATACGTGTGAAAACCACTTATCAGCAGTGGTTAGAAATAGTTTTAACAAACTTAGGAGTCAGTATAACAAATCCTGCTTTATATGCTTTCGTAGTTTAACCTTGCCTCAATTAGGACTTTTGAATGTTGTAGCTTGGCCTGGTTCATGTTTTAAGAAACAATGGACATAAGGCTCAAAATTTTATTTATCCCACCCCTTTCTCCTTGATGTTCTCCAAATCCAAAAAATTCGCCTAATCCAATGGATGTGCTTTATTTGTAAGAGAATCAGTTTTGATTTCGATGTTGAGCAGAAGCCTTAGTAGAAGTCCAAGCACCGATGAAAAATGACGTAGAGATCCAAGCATTGATGAGAAGCCTCGATGATTTAGCAGTCACAAGTTTATCCTTTGTATTTCCCCTTTGTTTTTATCCCTTATTTTTGCATGAACCAATTCCTTTGAGTTTCATCCATCGGGATGCCCTAATTTTTGCCTAAATCATTTTGTTTTCTTTCATGGAACTTTCCATTTTGACTTAGCGGACGCTTTTTTCTCCTTTTTCTTTTGAATGCTCCTTTTGGGATTTGATCCTTGGATTTTGAATATTGTGACTGCCATGTTGATTTTGATTTTGTGAGCTTCGACTTTGATACTTCCTCGATCTTGAATGATGTATTGAGGAAGAAGTTGTTTGTGAATGTTATCTCCATTGCTTCCTCAATCTTGGATGAACGCGAGGAAGAAGATATGCTTGAACCTTTTCTTTGCTTGATCCTTATGCCTGAACCTTGCTTGGAATGACTGTTTCTCTTGACAACCAAAATACACCATTGAATTAGTCGAAATCTACCCTGCCCCTGGTTGAAATCAAGGTTCATTTAAAAAGTAGAAACAAACTCCAACTCCTGGCTCGAGGGGTAACGAGGGATTAACATCCTTATATCTCCACTGTTTGGGAATTGAAGCAATGCCTGTACATCGTCGGTTCGGTCTTACCTCGAAAGCATATGTTTAGCTGGACTTAGTTATTTGTATTCGTCATTCTCCCTTAAGTTTGTTAATAATCCTAAAAATAGAAGTGTGCGACTGGAAAGTCGTAGTAGTGAGCGAATGAATTGACTCCAAAACCTGCATGGTCATCCCATTAGAATTGCTAATCCGAAGGTACAACTTTTATCTTGAGTGACACTTAGCGATTGTAGGGGTTGAAGTTCTGACATGATAGACATCTATTAATCTTAGGGACAACCTCCTTTGTAGATCAATTGACCTTGTTTTACTCCTTAGTTGATGAACTTGTAGAAGTGAAGGGTAACCTCGAATTCTCCTTGGGCACGTCAAACCTGTCGGGAATAAATTTGGTTAGCGGTGGGTTTTCGTCGTATCGGAACTTCATGAGTTTCCTTTGACTGAACCTCTTTTGCTTTTCCTGAGGATAGTATCACACCATTCGCAATCTCCGGAGTTCGTAGATTGATAGGGAGAACGCCTATGACCCTTTTGCCCCTTGGTTTGGAGTTAACACAGGTCGCCTTCCCTCCATCATAGTTATGCATCTCTGTTCAGGATATTGCCCCAGTTGGACTAATCCTTGCCCCCAGGTTTTCGTAGAGCGACCTTGTAAGTTTGATATGTTCTAAGATGAACCCCTTTATGACTAGATACCCCTTGAGTGTATCTATGAGGGAACTTCTTTGTTGAACTAATCCTTGCTCGATGATATCCTTTGTCGTATTTACAATCCTGTTACGACAAGGCATGGACATGCGCCTGGCATGGTGAGAGACATCCCTTTTCCTCCTTGTGAGACCAAATTTGTTCTCGATAATTTATCCTCCTTTCTCCATAGTCTACGATCCTTTTGATTTTTTTTTGTGAGTCTCAAGAAATCAGCTAGCACGGTAAGTGTGGATGCGGGCGAAGATGCGAATGTAAATGTATGATTGCATGAAAATGCAAACGCATGCGTATGTGAAAGACTCCTCGTATCATAACTCCTTGTATGCAATGCAGACGGGTGACATGTAATCCTAGGGATAGCCTTAGAGGCGACATTAGACCATATTGAAATTCTTGCGAGATAGATGTTATGACACGTCAATGGAAATCCCTTAAATTAGGGAGTATGCAGAAGGTAGCGGCTGGTGACCGTTCAAGACAGTCACCAAGTCTCATGGCCATCGAGAGGTCGTTCGACGTGTACCAATGAAGTTGTCCTTGGTGGGAAGGTTCTCTGTGTGGAACACAACTTATCTAAGGACGATATCGGATGAAGTGAAATCCCTACAGGCTAGGGACGGGATGTGTAAATGGAAATCCAAACCCTACAAGTTAGAGGGTGCTCGGAAACAAACATGGAGTGACCGTTCAGGACAGTCACTAGATCTCATAGCCATCGAGAGGCCAATCGAACGCATGCTAATGAAGTTGTCCTTCGGGGGAGGACGCGTCGTTGTGAAAACACATGGATGTAAAAGAAAATCCCTATAGGCTAGGGAGTACGTAGAGGTAAGCACGGGGTGACCGTTCAAGACAGTCACTAGATCGTATGGCCATCGAGAGGCCAATCAACGTATGCTAACGAAGATGTCCTTCGTACGAAGGATGCGATTTTGGAATTAGAGTCCCTATAGGATATGGATGAAAGATGTAAGCACGGGGTGACTGTTCAAGACAGTCACTAGATCGCATGGCCATCGAGAGGCCAATTGATGTGCGTAAACGAAGATGTCCTTCGTACGAAGGACACGTAGTTGTAAGAATACAAAGATTTAAGAAGAAACTCCCTACAGGTTAGGGAGTGCGTAGATACAGGCGCGGAGTGACCGTTCATAACAGTCACTAGGTCTCATGGCCATCGAGAGGCCAATCAACGTCCGTAAATGGACGTTTCCTTCGTGGGAAGGACATGGTCTTAGAAATGAAGTTCTTGCAGGCCCGGGAACACGTAGGAATACCTGCAAAAATTAAACGCAAGACATTCGCAGTACATAAATTGCATATATAATAAGCACGTAAGCACATAAGCCCTAGGTTCATAGGTTCGACGTAACGGCTTAGGGTGCCTACCCTTACCATTGGTATGTTCTAGAACGTCTCATGGGGTCGTTCGTAGCCGCCGGACTTTTTGTCTCTTTGGATTTTAGAACAACTCATTTGATCCATGAAGTTCGAATTTTAGAGGTAGATTCCCAGAGAGATCAGCCAAATACCAAGTTCAGCCCTCAACAAGGTCAAGCCTCGTATCATACCTTTCCGGATATTCAACCCACTCTGAGTGGAATTATAATAAGACTCGTAGGCGATGTATTTCCCCTCTGGTCTTAAATATAATTCCCACGCTTAGGTTTGACAGTAATTTATATATCCCAAAAATGCGATAAAATAACACATATTCAAATAAATAAACATTTAATTGAATTGCGGTAAAAAAATGAGTTGCAGAGAATAAATAAGATTGCAAATAAATAAATAAATAAAATTTAAATATTTAAAAGAACCTGATCTTCAAATCTGCCATTTGTAACTCCAAAAACGCAATACAACAATAAATATTAACGTAGACAAATATTCATTTAAATTGTGGTAAATAATGATTGTGAACAGGAATTGTAAATAAACAAATAATTAAAAAAATTAAATATTTAAATAAAAAAATGAAATCCTAAATCCTAATCCAAACCCTAATCTTGGCGAATTAGCCAAACCCTAAAAAGTTCGCCAAAAACCTAAATGATTTACCAAGAAACCTAAACCCTGCCAAGCCTTAGGAGCATAATAATTCACCATTAATGATTAATCCCCAGCAGAGTCGCCAGCTGTAGCAACCTGCCCTAAAAATTAATATTTTAGAGTCGCCACCTATTCTGAAGGGCGAATAGGAAATCCTACGCAGTTTAGAGATCGGGGTTAGTTATTATAATCAGGTTGAGGGAAGGTGTTAGGCACCCTCAACCCTTTCCTATTGGCTTTGAATCTAGGGTAACGGTTTTATGGCTAAAATATTGAGGTTTAATAGCTAAGAAAGTGAATAGGGGAAAAATTGAGATTTTAGGGAGGGGGACTCGCCTTGGTTATCCAAGTGCCTACGTATCTCCTTAGGGAGAATCAGAGTCAACGTAGTTCGGGCACAGGGTTGTACGCCTTAGAATTAGAATTTGTAGCTTGAAATTGTTTAAAGGCTTTTTGAGTGGCCTATCGCAGTTTTGAATTTGATTTGAAAGGCTTTTTGAATTGCCTAATTGAAAAGGATGAAAATCTGTAGTTTTGGAGGAATGTCTTGAACATTTTAAGTTTTGGGCGTACAACCCTGGTTTAATATGTCACCGTTAGATGCGATGACCAATAGATTTAGTCAGTATAGCTAATGGATTAAGGGGCATTGCTGGTTACTCAGATTGATAGATTCGATCGTCGCGGGCAGTAAATTAAATGTATTTTGATCTTGTATTTTTATCTCTTGCCTAATGCGACTAATAGATTTAGTTGGGTCGAGAAGAGAATTAATGTTAATGTTTTATTATTTTTATCTCTCGTCTAATGGGACTAATAGCTTTAGTCGAGTTGAGGAGAGAATTAATTGAAGGTTTGATGTTTTTGCCAGATGGGCAACGGGATTAGACAAACCCTAATGCCTGAATAAGCTTCCTAGGGTTTTTTATGATTTTATAATTAAAATGAATTAAGTCGAAATAATCGAAGTCGGGAAATATTATATTCCTAAACCCTAATTAAAATAAGTTAATTTAATTAAACACAGTTAATTTTATATTTAATCTAAACAATTAAACAATAAAAAATAGAAAATTATATAAAGGAAACCTGGCTGTGATCTTGTAAGGTGAAGCCCTGTGTGTCCATGATAGACTGACGCATCTGGTGTGTTAGATCTACTCATGAAACAATCCAATGGCAGCGAAACAAGGGTGTATCGTACGCCAGCGTGGATGGAGAACGCCGGATCCGCGTTTGAGTATTTCTGAAAAAGAATTGTCACTCCTAGGGATCGAACCCAGGAGTATGAGACTACAAGATGGTTCTCTTGGCCAAGGAAGCACTTCACGTTTTCTGATTTTGTTTACAAACAAAAAAGATTAAATATGAAACAAATAAAACCATGTGGAAGAATAAAATGAATGGTCACTCGGGGTCCACCCTCGGCAACGAGAACCAATGCAGTTGGGGGAAATTGTGAGACTTTTATATTATTTCATATATTTTTATTAACCAATAAACCGACGACATGTGTCCATTAATTCTAGGAAAAAATAAAACCACACACATCAGTAACCCAAACTTCATCTCTCTTGCTAATCCTCTTTCGTTTGCACTCTCTCAAACTCACCTCTCATGGCAGCAAAATAAACCCATAACCACAAATCATCAATAAATTGAATGGTATTCAAACCTTCATGTCCTTAGCGTTACAAATCGCGAGATTGGTGTTAGAATTTTACCGACGCGATTTTGTTGTGCTCGATTGTTGAACCCGAGTCGGAGGAATTTCATCACAGGGCCGGTGGTGCGTCGTCTTCAGGCCCGGTCGGCGGTGGCTCGTCGGAAGCGCGACGTGGCCGCGTGAATCTGGCGCGACGTGGCCGCGTGAATCCGGTACGAGGTTGTTCTGAGGGTCTTCCGACCGGCGCGGTGGAGCGACCAACCGGATCCGGTGGTGATCGGAACTTGCTGTTCTCCTTCCTTTTCCCTGTAAATGAAGGCAATAATACAACCATTCTTTTAATGGCTCATGAGAAGCAGAGATAAGATTAAGTGTATTGTAAATAATTTCTTATGACTGCTTCTGAATCTTCTTTTCTTTCGATCTCATTTTTCTTCTTTCTTCTTTTCCAGTTTTTTTATTCTTTTGCCTACAAAGACAACCACACAACAATTTTTAGATCTGTTAGAATTTATGAAAATTATGTTAGCTTTGAATTTCACATGTTGTTGTAATGGTGAGGTTTTGAATTTGTGATAGAAATCGGATAAATGTGGTAATGGTTTGTGTTTATGAGTAAGGATGGACATGGTAGTAATAGAGATTAGAAAAACCAAAGGTAAGGATGGTGTTACTGTTGCGTGAAAAAGTGGTAGAGAGGAGTATATATATATATATATATATATATATATATATATATATATATATATATATATATATATATATATATATATATATATATATATGAAATTCTGGTAAGACAGACTCAGAATGTCATACACAATGTCACGACATCTTTTCTGTCATCAGCTTAGCTGAGGCAGTACCTACAGATCCCCCAATTTTTTATTACTTCTAAAATCCAGAAGTCTGGAAGTGTTGGGATCACATATCAGTTCAGTTAACATGAACAAATCTGCTTTGCAGAGATTCTGTGTTAGCACAGTCATTAAATCACACACTGATGTCATGCACGATGTTATGACATCCAAAATGAACTTACAAATAAACAATGCAGAAACATAAATAACACAGAGAATTGTTTACCCAGTTCGGTTCTAACTAACCTACTCTGGGGGCTACCAAGCCAGGAATGAAGTTCACTATCAGTAGTATCAATTCAGAGTTAAACTCGCCGTTTATCCCTCCTCACTTAATCACTACCCAATGACCCCTCTACCTAGGTCCTCCCTAGATATGGAATATCCCCATTCCACTCCCAATCACCGCAGTGATGTCCAAGCACTCCAGCCCCTAGCCTATGCTTGACAGCTTCTCACCAACAATCACCTCATGTGATAACACACTGACAATAGTCAAAGTAGAAGATCCACTTCAAATACACACTTTGATCTTGCTTCACAGCTTCGATCAAACGACACATCTACACTCATTGCTTCACAGCTTCTGAGTGAGTACACATACCTCTTGCCTACAGGCTTCGAGGAACAAATCGGTGACCATCCCACAATCCAGGTGGTTCACCTACACAACAAACCCTAATGACTACATTATGATCGTTAGGTTTTCAAGGCTACAAAGATTCCTATTTATAGCCTGATCCTAGTTGGACTTGGGCTTAAAATCGCAGCACTCCTTGCTGTTACTAATCAGCATATTTCTTCTGCTACAAACAAGGCCTTTTAATCATAAGTTACCTAATTTATCTCCTAAATTAGTAACAGCTGAATCTTCAATCTTCAGATTTGATTCTTCAATATTCTGACTTGATTCTTTGACCTTTAAATCTACGCCACATAGGATTACATAATATCCACATAGAATATTCTGTATCTTTTAAAACCAAACTGAATCTTCCTTCCTCAGTTCTGCAGGCGCGATGTCATGGTTGAAGTCATGACATTCCTTGTAACATCTTGCTTCAGTACCTGTTTTGTTCTTTTAATATTTGCAAGAGTACATTACATTACATTCAACTGCTATTATGTTTTAGCCAAGCATGGATGCCAATAAGACAATAATACAGAGCAGAGCACTAACAATCTCCCCCTTTGGCTTATTGTGGCTAAAACTAAACATAAATAAAAATTACAATTTAACTCCAAGAGCAGCTGCTTCAACTTTCAGGATACCAGGCTGAACCACATCATAACATTTTCAGTCTGTTTCTACTTCTGTCTTCAAATCTACCTTTGTTTCTTTGACAATGGCAAAATCAGCATCAGCCTCTCTCCCCCTTTTTAGCCATAATATGACAAAGAGTTATACAATGTCATAATATGCAATGGAAAAACCTGTAACTCCCCCTGCACATGAGGAAGAAGATACGAAAACTAGTTCTTGCCACTGTAGTTCTCCAAGAACTAACCCTTGTAACTCAGAACACAAATCACAATTGTGTTCATAACTCAGATCACAAATCACAACTAAAATGTCTCCCTTCTCGAAGGCTGAATAAGAAGACGCATTCTCGTTGTTATTGCTGTAACACCATTGGTAGAGTTCCATGATTTCCCCACCCTGTGTTATTCTGAACAGATTTTGGTAGAGGAACCCATCGCAATACCAAATCTGGACGCACCTAATACAAACACACACGAAACACATCTTTGAGAGATTTGATATTTGAAGCCTGCTGCGAAGATGCTAATTTATAGCCATTGGAGAATCATAGGAAGTAACGATGGTCTTTGGTCTTGTTCAATGGTCAAACTATTAATTAGGAAACAGTTCTAAAAGCAATTACTCTTTCCAAAGCAGTTTTTCCTTGTTTGACTCTGCAGAATCAATGTCTTTAACTATGTCATGACATCCTGTCAGACATTGTCCCTCTTTCACTCCTCAAGCACGTAGCTTAAGATTCTTTAAGAGACTTTGACAAAGCATCCTATGAACCACGTAATAGACCTCCTACACCTTTACTGACTCACTAGTCATAGACTTCTGTTGTTCTGATCACCTTGAGACTGTATACTACAATTGTGAAGAGCCTTCCAACACTTGTTGACATGCAACCACTAGACGAGTTCAAGATTTGTGGATACCAGACGCACATGATTAGATTCAACCATTTCCAGAAAAGCTGACTGTAATGATACATCTTGTTAAATAAACCTTTTCATAAGAAACTTCCTCTAACTAAGTTGAAAAAGCTCCTGCTGACTTGGACCACCTTCATTATGATGATAGAGTATAACAGACCAAGATAGTTTTCTAGAATTATATCTTGAACTAAGAAGACACTCCCCCTATCTGAGATAATTTGTGCTTCATATAGGAAAACTTGTAATGATGAATGGAAAATATAAGACGCATCTTCGTATCTTCAAGAGCGCACCCTCTGCCCAACTAACTAGCTGACACACTCCACTATTACAAAGTAACTCCTTTACATAATATACTCACATCAGAATTTAGATGTTATAACATCTTGTATAACATTAAGATACAGTTGAACAGTTCAGTACATTCAACTAACTCCACTTCTCTTTCTTCAACAGATTCAAGTCTACCACCTTATCTCCACCTGAAATAATCAACAAATAACCTTTTGACACTTGATGCTTCCATAGAAAGGTTGCCACAGACTCAACATAAAGAACTGTCACTTCTTCCACTTGTTGATCATAACCCTACCGAGTTGCACTCTGATCATGGTCTGCCAAGATAATTTGAAATCCTCCTTGATATGATGTTTCTCAAAATGATTAACATACTCTCCAATTAGAATTAGAAGAATCCTTTTTATCTACAGCTATGTTGATCATCTCACCAAACTTCTGTCTTCATAGTCATACTCACTACTGAAGTCTTCATCATGAAAGTAAACACGAATTGCCAGAACATGTTACCATCACCAAGATCAGAATCTGCTCATTCTAATCCACATTAAGTTAGAACTGTCACTTCAGACTTAATGTTGCTTCTTCATCCTTCACATGCTAGATTCTAGATAATTTTCCAAACCAACAAGATATAGTGATGTTGTGACATCACGCAAGACATTAGTTTATCAGACTTGAAATCTCATCAATATCTCTGAGTGTTCCACCACCTACACTGATTGATGTCTTGTCATACTTCATACTCCCCCTGAGAATTACAACATAAGGATGTTTTGAATAATTGTCCTTAACCTGAAGCATTCTTCATTTGGAACTGCCACACTTTCCAAATTTGGAATCCTTAGTTTGCTTGCTACACAAGATCCAGACTGCCACTTCATGTACCTTGAAGTAGAAGAAACTTCTAAATAGCTCTTGAACATGTCTTCAACAGATAGGTCTGAACCTAATCTTTACTGGTGTTTTCAAGTGTTGTGATGTAACATACAAAACAAAGCATCACATACATCTTCTTCTTCTTCCACATAGTTGATGTAAATATCCAGCTCCCATCAAGATACTCACCATCTCCTATATGTTTCTTCTTCTTGAATCAACTCACCAGCCAACCATTGCCTTTCTTAATGCTTAATTGAAGATAACACAGAACTATAATTGATGCATAGATCAAATCAGACCATGGACACTTCATACACATACTTAGCTCCCGACAGAGTATATGAATCTGTATTCAGGCTGTACATCCAATAAGTACTAAGTCTCCCGTCAAAGCACCTATTAGTCACTCAGATAGAATTTGCTGCTCACACCAGGTCCTTCTAAATGATCTCTTCTTCATACATGAAAGCATAGACAATGATGTTACAACATCTTTTATGACATCATTCATTTAGACTCTTTGGATTTCTCATTCAACATCTCCTGTATGACACTTGGGGAAAGACAAATAAAGCACGACCAACACCATCAGCTCAGCTACACATCAGTCATGATTAAGGGATAATATATGCCATATCTCAATAAGCTTTTCTTCAGACTTCTCTTCTGACTTTGAGATAATGGATGCCACAATCTGTACCCCATGAGGAGATTCCCTCAACAAGGTTTCTGGAACAGATTCACTTATGACATAACTCCTGAAAAAAAAACCTCAGATTCCACACAGTAATCTGACTCCCTTCAATCATCACACAATATTCAAAACCATATTTCACTATGCACGATACACAGTATTCAGTTTTCACCACTAACTGTTCTATGGTTAAGAAAACAATTCACACATCTGGTTCCTTTGATCAAAAGAACATACCAGATATAAGCTCATCTTGAATTTTCATAGAGGTCTTGAAAAGAAAACCTGAATGAATCCTTTCACTTGCACTAAGCTCTACTTCCAACTCCCATAAGCTTATGCCTGAAATAAACTGACATTTGGGATGGAAGGTTCAGTTGATTGTATTCTGACCAATCAACAGAAAAAGCAGATGTCTCCTCTTCCAGATCAGGAGTAGGTTCCAAACAAATGTACTCACACTACATAAGTTTAGCACCAGAACATCTGTTCTTCAACTGGTAGCTGCATACCAGTATGCCGTCAGTTCCTTCTTCTTGGAACACACAATTCTTGACAATCTTGAAGATCATCAAACAACTTTGCAGATGAATATGAGGAACACTGATCATTTGAACCTCTTCAACCTCAATAACCATGCCTTTATGAGTGGACTTGAGAAAAGATCTCAAGTATCTTTGACACTTGTACTAAAGTTGGAAACAATCTGCTACAAATTCTGTTGAAAACCATATAACCCTAGAGATCTTCTTTCAAAGATAGGATTATGCATCAGATGCTATGCAGCAGAAAATAGCCATATATCAACAGAGATTACACAATGCTTACTTCCAGAACCAGTTGTAAGCATGACATCCAAGAATTGCAGCTGAACAATCCAACAATATGCTTGCTTCTTCTTCAAGTAACACAACAAGACCTAACCAATATTCTGACCAGAAAGAAACAGATAAGCACAAAGAATACCTTATCATTAACTTCACTCCTGCATGAAGGTTTTGACAATCTTCTTCTCTGTACCTTGTTATATGCTGAATAAAACACCCCAAATTCTTCACTCCCGCATGAATCATTTGGATATCCTGGAAACCAATAACACCATCTTCCCTTGCCAAGAGAATACACCTGTTTTGGTCAGTTTGGTCCAGTCTTCCAGACATAGGTCCATCCTCCACTTCTAGGGACCATACAATATGAACATGAATGTTCAAAAAATCATCTACCTCCAACAACCAGAAAGTATCTCCCATGGATCTCATCTAGAAATAGACAGGATGCCTGCTCTGATACCAATTGAAATTCTGGTAAGACAGACTCAGAATGTCATACACAATGTCACGACATCTTTTCTGTCATCAGCTTAGCTGAGGCAGTACCTACAGATCCCCCAATTTTTTATTACTTCTAACATCCAGAAGTCTGGAAGTGTTGGGATCACATATCAGTTCAGTTAACATGAACAAATCTGCTTTGCAGAGATTCTTTGTTAGCACAGTCATTAAATCACACACTGATGTCATGCACGATGTTATGACAACCAAACTGAACTTACAAATAAACAATGCAGAAACATAAATAATACAGAGAATTGTTTACCCAGTTCGGTTCTAACTAACCTACTCTGGGGGCTACCAAGCCAGGAATGAAGTTCACTATCAGTAGTATCAATTCAGAGTTAAACTCGCCGTTTATCCCTCCTCACTTAATCACTACCCAATGACCCCTCTACCTAGGTCCTCCCTAGATATGGAATATCCCCATGCCACTCCCAATCACCGCAGTGATGTCCAAGCACTCCAGCCCCTAGCCTATGCTTGACAGCTTCTCACCAACAATCACCTCATGTGATAACACACTGACAATAGTCAAAGTAGAAGATCCACTTCCAATACACACTTTGATCTTGCTTCACAGCTTCGATCAAACGACAAATCTACACTCATTGCTTCACAGCTTCTGAGTGAGTACACATACCTCTTGCCTACAGGCTTCGAGGAACAAATAGGTGACCATCCCACAATCCAGGTGGTTCACCTACACAACAAACCCTAATGACTACATTATGATCGTTAGGTTTTCAAGGCTACAAAGATTCCTATTTATAACCTGATCCTAGTTGGACTTGGGCTTAAAATCGCAGCACTCCTTGCTGTTACTAATCAACATATTTCTTCTGCTACAAACAAGGCCTTTTAATCATAAGTTACCTAATTTATCTCCTAAATTAGTAACTGCTGAATCTTCAATCTTCAGATTTGATTCTTCAATATTCTGACTTGATTCTTTGACCTTTAAATCTGCGCCACATAGGATTACATAATATCCACATAGAATATTCTGTATCTTTTAAAACCAAACTGAATCTTCCTTCCTCAGTTCTGCAGGCGCGATGTCATGGTTGAAGTCATGACATTCCTTGTAACATCTTGCTTCAGTACCTGTTTTGTTCTTTTAATATTTGCAAGAGTACATTACATTACATTCAGCTGCTATTATGTTTTAGCCAAGCATGGATGCCAATAAGACAATAATACAGAGCGGAGCACTAACAATCTCCCCCTTTGGCTTATTGTGGCTAAAACTAAACATAAATAAAAATTACAATTTAACTCCAAGAGCAGCTGCTTCAACTTTCAGGATACCAGGCTGAACCACATCATAACATCTTCAGTCTGTTTCTACTTCTGTCTTCAAATCTACCTTTGTTTCTTTGACAGTGGCAAAATCAGCATCAGCCTCTTCCAAAGCAGATTTGGAAAATAAGGATTTAAGTATGTTAGTAAGTGTAATAGATGAATATGTACATGTAAAGAAAAAGGTTGGAAATTTGTTTGTGTAGGTGAATGCTGGTTTTTTTTTTTTACGTGAGAGAGTGAATGGAAGAGAGTTTTTGGGTTGAAAATAAGGGTTAGAAATTGGCCTCCTCAAAATAGGGTTGTTAGTTGTGTATTTATAATAAAAATTAGGATAAGGAGCGGGCTTGGATCTATTATATTTTCCCTATTTTAAATCTAATAAAACTATAAATCTAATAAATCTACGAATAAATAAAACTATAAATTAAAACTAATATTAATATAAACTTAAAAAATAAAAATATAAAGAACTATATTTTTTGTGATTTTTCTGAATAAATAAATAAAAAGAGGTTAGAAACAAACATTATAAAAATAAAAGAAGAAAAGTTAGAAGTGGGATTCGAACCCGGGACCACTCGATCGCACACTCTTATCCTTAAATTCTTACCGACTGCACCATATCAAATATTCGAAATAAAATGACATAGACAATTATAAGAGGGCAAATTTTGGGGTATGACAGACACCAATCATCTGGGCTCAGGTTTGCTTAATTCACCAATCTAGGTTTTGAGCCCATCAAGGACTATAATCAAGGACCACATTTGGAAAACCCTAAAAAGCTCCAAGACATCTATAAAATGGTTCAAATATCTTCAAATAATCCATGTGACAATATCCATTGGGCATTTCACTTCAATCCAAGATCCACAGTCATCGATTTCATCTGGTCGACAATTAGGGTTTTTGACCTAATTCACCAAGATAGTTGACTTTTAATCAGGACGTGGATCCAAAACTCAAAACATGGCTCAAGAAATTCTATTACCTCAATATAATCCATTCACATCACTCATTTGAGGAGAAGAACTTGATTCATCACAAAAGTCCAAAATTTCACTTCATCTGGAAAAAGTCAATTGTACGAGATCACCTTTGACTTCCAAGTTTTTTGGTCAAACCATGACCTTTAAGGATCAATATCATCAATATATGATTATTGAAGTCATTTGACCAAATAAAATCAAGAAAATTCATCAAGGATCAAAAAGTCAACAAAAGTCAAACTAAGTGCATTTTTGACCTAGTTCATGGATCTCAAATTTTCACCTACACAACTCGAAAAACTTCCAACATGAAAGTTGTAGATCTCATCAAATAAAACAACTTCTCACAAAAGAACTTTCTTCAAGAGATCAATCATTTAAGAGATATGGACTTTGGAAGTTATAGGTCATGAAAAACTTAGAAAATTTCTAAGTGTTTTGACCTAGTTTTCTTCAAACTTTTGGCCTGTTTTACACAAATTTCCCAAATGATTTTGGAAAAACCCCAAACTAATGAATTGAAGTACATATTAAGGGCTTTCCAAATTGTTCTCAACCTTCTCCAAATTCATTTTGAGCTAGGAGTTATGCTTGTTCAAAGTTGGCCTCATGAAGTAAAATTATAGGTCATGTACAATTTGAAACTTTGCAATTTTGTGCAAATAGCTTCACTAAATGATGCTATACGACCCATGATACATCTGCAAGCATACCATGCATCCATTTTCACCATGGCATGAGAATTGAAGAAGATTCCCAAAATAAGAACATGTGATTATGTAATGATTACATTTGGGAAATTTATGGCAAATGGTGATTCACCAATTGGAATCTTTCTTGAGCCAATTAGAGAGCTCAACACCTCAAGTCTGTCCCATAAGATCAGAAAATATCAATGGATGGGGAGCTAGCTCAAAAACACCAGCATTGCATTTTAAAGATTCCTTGAATTCCTTCATGGCCAAGAAATCAAAACTACTTCACTAAGCAAGCTCACTCTCTCAAACTACTATGAGCCCTTTGCCTATAAATATAAGTGCTATCCTCCATATAATTCACACCAAAGCAACTCTATTCCTTGCTTTCTCTTTCTCTCTCTAATGCTTATGGTTTTCAAAAGTTCTTTGGCAAGAAGAATCGAATTCTTCAAACCAGAGCTTTTCTTTTGAAAGTAAGCACTCTAACATCTCAAGGAGGTTCATTAGAAGTGATCCAAGCACCTGGATCACTTCTGTAAGTGCAAGAGCATCATCTTCACTTTCACTTTGGAGCAGAGTCAGTTGGAGGTCTGTAGATCAATTCAGAAGGTGTCAAGCAAGTCTAAGCATACAGACACTTTCCTTGGAGTGTAGTGAAGCTATCCAGATGGTCGCAGCTCATCTGTAGGTGCAGAATCATCATCTTCAATTCACACTTGAAGCTCAAGCAAGAGGGGTCGGGTAGATCATTTCAGAAGTATTCAAAGCAATCCAAGTGCCCAAATAGCATCAACAAGGTCCCAGGAAGCTTTTGCAATCATTCACTCAAAGCCAGAAGCTCTCCATCATCCTCACGACCTTCAATTTCAGAGGTAAGTTTTTGAACTCCACCTCTTTAATTTATGCACTCTTTGTGATAAAACTCAATATCATTTCATTCAGCATCATCAGAGGATTAAAACCCCTCTATCATCATTCATTTATCTTTCAGTATAGCCATTTAATTTGATTTTCAAATTTTAGGGTTCTTCACGTTTTTTAGTAAACTCATTAGATATAGTTAATATAAATTTGTGATAGTTACATATTTGAGTTCGTGAGGAAATTTAGAGTGAAATCCATGTTTACATCACCCTGTTTGTTTGAGAAACGAGCAAGTTCACAAATTCAAAATTTGAGAGCTTGAGGAAGAAGACGACCATGGTTGTGGCGCGCAAAATTCAAATCTCTGGGTCAGGTTTATTTTATTTTGAATGGTATGCGTGTCGCAACCGGCTTTAAATTTTTAGAGCCGCCACCATTATTTTTATCTTAAGGGAAGGGAATTAAATGGATAACCCTATATTTTCAGAGATTCTAAGTTCGCGAGTTAATTAAATAAAGGGAAGGTGTTAGGCACCCTTTATTTCCCTTGTACTCAAGGGGACCCCCTCTAGATCTAGGTTTTTTTCTAAGGTTTCAGAAGCATTATTTTCATATTTATAAAAGAAATGGGATTTATTTATTTATTAGGGGACTCGCTTCAATTTTCGATTGAATGCCTACGTATCTCCTTATGGAGAATCAGAGTCCCAATTCATAGTTCGGGTTTGGTTTGTGTTTTTTATAGGATTGTACAAGTGCTTTCGAACGATCCTTTGAAATTCGTCCGATTTGAAAAATAGCGTAGTCGTGGGCGTAGTTCGAAGTAGAATTTGAAAGAAAGTGCACAATCCCCTTTTTAAAATTTGATGTTGATTTTTTTGATTATGTTGATAAAATAGTCTTAGATGTTTTATGAGATTTTTATTTAAGGTACCTAAGGTAGTTAAATCAAAATTTAGTAGGTAAATGATGGAGAAATATATTTAGAAGTCAATAAAATAATTTTTTTATTTGTTATATCAACAATTAGTAAAATGCGATTATGTAATATAAAAATATTTTACTTATTGAGAATAATAATTATTTGATTAATATATAGACGAATTATAAATATTTAATAATAATTAGAATCAAGATTACAAATTTAAAAATTATAGTCAAGGGGTGTATTTTATTTCATGATAGTAAAATTGAAGGTGTAAATTGTAAAAGGAATTAGGTCCAGATGTGAATCTGAACCCAATAAGCATAGGGGTGCGAATTACATAGCTTTTGTAAAAAAGAGTAAAACAGGGGGTGCTAACAGTATGGGCTTGGGCCCAAACAATATTTTTGTTGGAAAGAGTCCGCTGGATCCAGTGTAAACTGGACCAGGGACGTTACGGTGTGCTAACATATTTTGATACGTTGATCAAATCAAACGGCTCCCAAGGTCTAGCCTCGGGGCCATCGATCGGAATGTAAAATAAAAGGACGGTTGGGATTTAAAATGATGGCATATGTTTGTTAATATGTATACACAGTGACACAGAAATGGTATATTGGCTTATTTCACATTTTCCAATTTTTATTTCCACGATTGTTTTTCCACTCTCTTTCCAACTATTCATCTTCCTCTCTGTCGCCTCTCTCCCATCGTTCAACACAAAAAACACACAATATTCATGAATCAAAACCCAAAATCCCTAAATCATTCCCCTAACCCCCAAATCAGATCATAAACATTCGATTAACTTCATTCGACATATGAATCACAATCCTAAAAGCTAAGTTTTCGAAGGGGTTACCTCAATCCAGAAATTCTTTTCGTATAGCTTTCCACTCCGTCTCTGATTTTCCTTCTTTTCTCTGAATCGCAGGTACGGCGGAGGGTGAAGAGGTGCGGCGGATCGGCGGCGATTTGGGGTTTCAGACGTGAAAACCAAATCAAGCACGGCGGCAGACTTCTTTGTGACTTTCGGTTTAGGGTTCCTCCGTTTCTTCTTCTACTTCTCCTTCTCAATTTTTTTCGGTGATTTTTTGTTAATTTTTCGGTCCCTGTTCATTAGTTTTAGGTTTTATTTATAGTGTTAGGGTTCGATTTGATTTTGATTGCTGTTTATGAGATTTGATTATAAATTGATTTCGAATTCGATTTGATTTTAAAAAAATGATTCAGACTTTAAGTATTTGATTTGTCTTTGTGTGCACATCGTTTCTTGCAGTATGTATATTCATTATTTATTTGATTTGGTTGATTGATTTTGAATTAGGAAATATTGGGTACTATTTCCGTTACTTTGTGAACTCTGTTATGAAATAGAAAAATTTGATTCTGTGTTTAAGAGCATTTTCCTGGTTTGATTCTACTGATTGAGTCTGAGGTTTGTACATATTAGGTGTAATTGTGACTTTTGAAGAGGCTTAATTTATCTTACTTTTTACTGCAATTTGAGAGTTTGAAGATATGTTTTTTTTGGAAAATTATGATCTTGAATTCAATTGATTTGGATGAGAATTGATGAAGGTTTAATACCTGGATGTAGAAACCGTGAACAACACTAACAGTAACAACTAATTTCAATGAATTCACTTTTTGAATAACAAAAATAATCCTAATAATAATAACTATTCTATTTCCTAATATAATAATAACAACTAGAATTAAAACTTAAAGAAATAATATTAAACCATTTTCAATTTTTCTTTCAATACCTTAAAACGTGATCTTTAACCCTTTTTATTTTATTATTATTTTAGATTTTTTATTAATAGGAAAAAAAGTAATTGTGATTCATATATAAAGTTTTTTTTTTATTTTATTTTAATAGGATGACTAAAATTAAAGTCTAATTTCTGTTTTTTTTCTAAAATGTATACTATTAATAATAACGTATTAAAAATAAAATATTAATATATACAACTAGTAACGGTTAACAAGAGCCAATGAAAATAAACTTTAATATTACTACTTAAAAAATAAAATTCTAGTCTTGCTGACTTAATCTAAAATATAGGAACTATCCAAAATTGTAGCAACTCATTTTAATAAACTCATTCTTTTTATTAAGAAAAAAGTTACAATAACTATACTAATTCCTGATATCATAATTAGAATCAAAACTTAAATAACACTAAAATTTTGTTTTATTAATTTCCTTTGAAATAGTAACCGAATACTAATGCTAATGATATATATTTTTTACAAAGTTTAATAAAAAGGTAATTAAATTGGACTAAAATAATTAAAATAGTAAAAGAAGGTTAACATTCTAAAAGTAATGAAATTTAAAAAACCATACGAAGGGATCAAACCCGTGACCCTATGCTTGGAAGTCTTACCTCTTACCAATAGCACTATTTGAAATATAAAGACATTTGAAATGATATGAAGGGCAAGTAAATATTTGTTACAAGTAATTTAAAATAAGTTGTATATTTTGGAATATGCCGAATATATTAATGTCAAAATATTAGTAAAAATAAACTAAAAATTATGAGACTCAAGTTTAAAACAATTCAACTGTTAGAAATATGGCGGGCAAATTTGGGGTATGACAGCTGCCCCTATTTAATATTGTTCGATCGAAGGGCGCGAGAATACAGAGTTCTCGCGCGTTCGGATCGAAGATTTATTAAATACCGGAAGACCCCAAAATTTGACCAGAATTTAGAAAAGATGATCTACTAAAGCTTCGGGACTAACATAGCATAACATGGGGTAGATTTTGCGTCTTCGTCACGATCTAGAGAATGAATAAGACAAGTTTGGATAGTCCATTGTCGTTTATGGACTGACACAACGAACTATATCGTAGTCACTGTGTACTTACCGCATCCTAGAGGATAAGTAACACAGATCAGATAACTCACTGCTGCTCAGTGAACTATCATGGATTCCTTTATATCTTATCACAACCTAGAGAATAAGAAATAACGGGTTCCAACCCTATTTTAGATTTTAATCCAAGTAGAGCTGGGGAAAAATGGAGAACTGACTTGCCACAACCTAGAGAGCAAGTAGTCGCCAATCTATTCTTTATTTATCACGACCTAGAGGGTAGATAAAGTTTGCGTTTAACCAAGATTAGATAGTATAATGACTGTAAATAATCATATCTTATACTAATTCGTAAACGTTCTCACCAAATGTTTGCACCAATGTTTGCACCAAGCACCAAATGTTCTCACCAAGTATTTGCACCAAATGTTCTCACCAAATATTTGCACCAAATTGATCACTGCCAGGGGACTAACGTGATAAGAAGGAAAACCATAGATCTTCGCACATTTATCACAGCCTAGAGGATAAATAATGCAAGTTTAAATAATTCATTGCTGCCCAGAGCATTATATCGTAAATTTCTGTTTATCTGCCACGACCTAGAGAGTAGATAACAAAATGGAAGAACTCACTATTGCTTGGAGACTAACATAACGAGTTTTCGTAGATTCTAGATTTACCACTACCTAGGGGGTAAACATAGCTGATAGTTCATTACTGATGTGAGCTGTATCGCAGATTCATATACCTATCACATCCTAGGGGATAGATAAAACAGGTTTTTGAACTTACTAACGCCTGGAGTGGGACTAATATAGCAAGTTTATCGCAGATAAGACATTTCTACCACAACCTAGAGGGTAGATAATGTGGGTTTAAAATTTTAATTGATAGTTGAACAACTAAATTGAAGATATATTATCTAGTGTAACTGGTTTGTGACAGTTGTGTCTGTTCTCAACCTAGTCTTGATATTTGTAATAGTGGAATTGAATTTTGTTAAGCTTGTATATTTAAATTTTGTAAGTGTTTTGGTTGAGGGATAGGCCTCGAGATTATTCGCATTATGATGCTTATGATATGTCATGCAAATGCACCAAATGTTTATAAATATTTTGCAGTTGTGTAAAATGTCCTCGTTGGATCATTGGATCTTTTGTTCATAGGAAATGTGCATGTCTGATTTCGAACTTCGCTTGTGCTCTCCTGTTTGATTCGTAGTTGAACATTTTGAATTTGTTCCTTTTGAAGTTGATTTGAAAAAAGAATACCAGACTGGACTGGGTTTTGAAATAACATCGGTAAGGCTACCGAGAATCATCAATTAGGTGATTGGGTACTTGAATCTGTACTTAAGCTTGACTTGAAATTGGCTGTTTTGAAATTTCTCTTTGAAATTGACCTTTGAATGTTCCGTCTCGAAGTTGTTCTCTTTTTTGAGAAGCTGATATTGGAATCGAGAATTATGCTTTTGAATGCTGATCTTGGAATCTTGCCCCTCGTTGTCTTGAGATTGATTTTGAAAAAAATTGCTCTTCGTACGTTGTCTCGTAGTGGTGCTTTTGAAATTTTATATGTTGACCATCCTTGTGGAACCTGAGTAAATTTTGAATACTCGTATGCTCCAATGAAGTGTTAAGTGTGTATTGGGAACCATGGATTTCCCATTGATTTTATTTTGATTTAAAACACCTTTACCATTTTCAAACACTTTTGATTATTTATGTCCACGTAGTTTTAATGGATTGTTTATAAAAATAATCGTTGTATTTACAAACAAGCAATAGTGATAATAGATTAGAGAAACTAGAAATGCCCTAAGATTTTATAGAAAATTGAATTTTGTTAAGAGTGGGGCCTGTAAATAGGCAATTGTTTTAAGATGCAATCCCTTGAAAGAGGTAATTACAAAAACGAAAAAAATAAGAATGGCAACCCAATTGGGTTTCAACACTGCTATACTCCTAATGACTATGATATCTCAGTTACTTCGCTTTTGAAGGATAATGATTGGCTTGATTCCCCCCTCATCAGTTGCTGTTGAGGAAAGAGTCCTCGGATCGCAATTCTTTTGCTTTGTTTGTTTTTGTCATTTTAAATAGAATCCCTTATTTTTTCCTGGATCGCCCTTTACGGGTTTTCAATCCACCGGGATGGTTGTGTATATTTTTTTTTGTGCCTGAACCTCCCTTTGCGGGTTTTCGATCCATCGGGACGCTCATTTTTGCCTAGGTTGCTCTTTCGAGTTTTCAACCTAGCGAGCTTGTATATTTTATGCATAATTTTTCTTTTGACTGCGTCCGAGTTTAGTTTATATATCCAATCTCCACCGTTCGTTTTTGTTAGCGTTGAAGCTCCCTAAAGGAAGGTCTTCTTGGTATGATAAGGCTTTCGTAGTTGAGCCTTTATTCTCTGTGCGTATCGAGTCGAGGTAGTAGAGTCTTATCCAACATCAAGTTGTCTTTTGTATTCGAGGGTTCTTTTGTAAAAGGTTTTCTCCCATTGTTCTTGATATAATTGCCCCTGACATAAGATAACTAAGTGTTTTCTTTTGATGAGTTTCGCCTTTGATCGAGTCGTGCCTGCACCAATTTGGATTCTCCAAGCTCAATTTTTGTGAGTACTCGTGGTGATTGAATTTTCTTGAGTACTGTTTTATGCCAATAAAGAGAACCACGGTTGCCCCCATTTTCTGCAGTGTATTATGTTATACCAAACCGTGCCCTAAGGATTTGTAGAAGAAGTCGTCTTCGTGTCTTCATAGTCATTCTTGATTTGATTATATCCACAAGTGAGAATATAGGGTATCGGGATGTGCTATCTACCCGTACTTTGATGCGAGGTAATAGACAATCATATTTGTAACACCCCGATATCCGCTGCACGCATCAACCGTGTCGGCCAACCGAGCATGTTACCGGCTTAATCAATAATCCCCCCTAGGTCCGCTTATCGGCTGCCCAGGAAATATTGTTTTTGCCTCCCGCAGGAATCGAACCATGTACCTAGGGGATAAGTACATATTCATAGCAATTCCTGCTACCACTTGAGTAGCTCAATTGGTAGCAGGAATTGCTATGAATATGTACTTAACCCCTAGGTACATGGTTCGATTCCTGCGGAAGGCAAAAACAATATTTCCTGGGCAGCCGATAAGCGGACCTAGGGGGGATTATTGATTAAGCTGGTGACATGCTTGGTAGGCCGGAAGCCCTGCGGGGTAAGCGGAAATCCAGGGTGTTACATTAAAAAAGGCGCCTTTTAATGTAACACCCCGATATCCGCTGCACGCATCAACCGTGTCGGCCAACCGAACATGTTACCCGGCTTAATCAATAATCCCCCTAGGTCCGCTTATCGGCTGCCCAGGAAATATTGTTTTTGCCTCCCGCAGGAATCGAACCATGTACCTAGGGGTTAAGTACATATTCATAGCAATTCCTGCTACCAATTGACCATATGGTCAAGTGGTAGCAGGAATTGCTATGAATATGTACTTATCCCCTAGGTACATGGTTCGATTCCTGCGGGAGGCAAAAACAATATTTCCTGGGCAGCCGATAAGCGGACCTAGGGGGGATTATTGATTAAGCCGGGTAACATGCTCGGTTGGCCGACACGGTTGATGCGTGCAGCGGATATCGGGGTGTTACATTAAAAAGGCGCCTTTTTTTAATGTAACACCCTGGATTTCCGCTTACCCCGCAGGGCTTCCGGCCTACCAAGCATGTCACCAGCTTAATCAATAATCCCCCCTAGGTCCGCTTATCGGCTGCCCAGGAAATATTGTTTTTGCCTTCCGCAGGAATCGAACCATGTACCTAGGGGTTAAGTACATATTCATAGCAATTCCTGCTACCAATTGAGCTACTAGCTCAAGTGGTAGCAGGAATTGCTATGAATATGTACTTAACCCCTAGGTACATGGTTCGATTCCTGCGGAAGGCAAAAACAATATTTCCTGGGCAGCCGATAAGCGGACCTAGGGGGGATTATTGATTAAGCTGGTGACATGCTTGGTAGGCCGGAAGCCCTGCGGGGTAAGCGGAAATCCAGGGTGTTACATTAAAAAAAGGCGCCTTTTTAATGTAACACCCCGATATCCGCTGCACGCATCAACCGTGTCGGCCAACCGAGCATGTTACCCGGCTTAATCAATAATCCCCCCTAGGTCCGCTTATCGGCTGCCCAGGAAATATTGTTTTTGCCTCCCGCAGGAATCGAACCATGTACCTAGGGGATAAGTACATATTCATAGCAATTCCTGCTACCAATTGACCATATGGTCAAGTGGTAGCAGGAATTGCTATGAATATGTACTTATCCCCTAGGTACATGGTTCGATTCCTGCGGGAGGCAAAAACAATATTTCCTGGGCAGCCGATAAGCGGACCTAGGGGGGATTATTGATTAAGCCGGGTAACATGCTCGGTTGGCCGACACGGTTGATGCGTGCAGCGGATATCGGGGTGTTACATTAAAAAACCATGTACCTAGGGGTTAAGTACATATTCATAGCAATTCCTGCTACCAATTGAGCTATATGGTCAAGTGGTAGCAGGAATTGCTATGAATACGTACTTAACCCCTAGGTACGTGGTTCGATTCCTGCGGGAGGCAAAAACAATATTTCCTGGGCAGCCGATAAGCGGACCTAGGGGGGATTATTGATTAAGCCGGGTAACATGCTCGGTTGGCCGACACGGTTGATGCGTGCAGCGGATATCGGGGTGTTACATTAAAAAGGCGCTTTTTTTAATGTAACACCCTGGATTTCCGCTTACCCCGCAGGGCTTCCGGCCTACCAAGCATGTCACCAGCTTAATCAATAATCCCCCCTAGGTCCGCTTATCGGCTGCCCAGGAAATATTGTTTTTGCCTTCCGCAGGAATCGAACCATGTACCTAGGGGTTAAGTACATATTCATAGCAATTCCTGCTACCACTTGAGCTAGTAGCTCAATTGGTAGCAGGAATTGCTATGAATATGTACTTAACCCCTAGGTACATGGTTCGATTCCTGCGGAAGGCAAAAACAATATTTCCTGGGCAGC
Source organism: Vicia villosa (assembly GCF_029867415.1). Lineage (NCBI taxonomy): Eukaryota > Viridiplantae > Streptophyta > Magnoliopsida > Fabales > Fabaceae > Vicia > Vicia villosa. The sequence goes on from NC_081186.1 coordinate 33,979,371, forward strand.
CGATAAGCGGACCTAGGGGGGATTATTGATTAAGCTGGTGACATGCTTGGTAGGCCGGAAGCCCTGCGGGGTAAGCGGAAATCCAGGGTGTTACATTAAAAAAAATAATATTATTTCTTCAACGAAATCAACTTTATTAATTCTCCAACTAACTGAATAAAATCCAACTTTAACTTAATAATCCAAATACGCTTCCCAAAATAATACCGACAATTCCGATTGATCCTCGAACTTCGATTAAATCCAATGATTAAATTCTTAAATAATTTAATTAACTAATTAATTAAATTCGGGACGTTACAATATTTGTTTTAAAGTTTCGATAATCCCCATGTATACAGACTTGGTCGTCTTTCTTTGATATTTGTAATCTGTCGTGGATATTTTGTAACAACCAGAAAACTTGTGTTGGATTGTGAGACTTCTCCTTGAGTGTAATGTTTGATTCTGTTAAGCTTTGTGTAATTAGTGGGCAATCTTCTTCGGGTGTCAGTTTTGTTTGCCCCAATATTAGGGTCAGGGCATGGCATGTTTTGATATAACCAAGTGAAACATGTTTGTACATTTGCGCGGACATTCATCCTTATCTAAAGCACCTCTGTTGTAACCTCCTTCTTGTTTTCCTTAGTGCTAAGGTTGACTACCTCGATCGCTTCTTGGTGTGGTTGTATTGTCTTTGACTCATATGTTAGCTAACTTTTCAAGGAGTTCACAATCTTCCTCACCATCCCCTTCGGCTTGGTTAATCAGAGGATCACGGTCATACAGGACGATAGCAGCATTGTTACCAATTGATTTAGAAGAAGATATAACATTTGTTTATTTTAATGAATGAGAAATGTATATGAAAATATTGCCATTTTGAAAAGAAAGGGACTGAAAGAAAAATGATCTTAAATTGAATGCAAACACGTCTTTTATTAAGAATAAACAAAGTTTTAAAACAACGTGGGTGCCCTTATGAGTTACCACTAAGCTTTGGGCAAAGCATAGGGATTTGAAAACAACAAAAATGCTTTAAAAAGAGATAGATCTCTGGGATCTCCATGGTAATCCAATTTGTTGAGTTTCTTCATCTGGAGCACTTTTGATGACGAGACTGTATACCCATTTATTATCAAGCAACGCTGGATAGCTACGCTTGAACTGGGTAGTAATGAGAACCTTTTGGATAATTGGAAACTGCCTTATTCGATCTTCTTGGTTGTACTACCTTTATGGATGTGGCAGTGTATACCATGCTTGTCTTTATGGGATGTTTAAAAACTTGCCCCATTATCTTCTCTTTTTTTTTGTGACAGTTTATGGTTTATCCTTCCATACCGGATTTTCTCTAGATCGTCGAGACTGCCTTTGGTATGTTGCTAGGTTTCACAAAGATATTATCCACTATTAGCAATGGTCATTGTTCTCTTCTATGAACTGCGCCTGTTGACTTGGGGTTGATAGTGATTGCCCCTGTGTATCCTTGGTATGCCAACGTAATAACCTGTCTCAACAGGAACGTAGGATATAAATGACCATGTCTTTGTTATAAGGTCCACTTCTTGAGATGGGGAACCTTTAATTCTATCCAAGTTTGTGGTGCCTAGCCTCCATGTTATGCCTCATTAAGGTGATCTTAGACATCGTATTTAGAGATGCCCCATTGTCAATCAACGCCTTTAGTATGTGGACGCTCCCACCTTTGTTCAAAAGTGTGGAGCCTTGATTATGAATCTCCTTCGTGGAAGCAATTGTATCAGCCTAAAGATGCCCTTGAGATTGTACTCGTTATTACTACAAAAAACAATGATATTTTTTATTGCGTGGATGGAACTTTAGGATTTCCACCAATGTATGTTGAGACACAAGGCTTCGGGAGCGACGATATTCTTGAGATCTTTGAAAGTTATTTGGTCAACTCTTTCGTATTATCTTTTGACACTTGGCATATTTTGAATGATTAATCTCCTCGTGCATCTTGTTTGGGTTCCGTCATCATTTTGCCTTTGGCTAAGGCCTCCAAGTGATTGCATTTTATAGGAGCAAGAATCGTATACACGACGGCGACGCGTCGTGCCCCTTGTTGTTGATGATGACAGGCTCTTTGATTTATTGGAGGTGATCTTTGTAGTCTTGACCCCCTTGACGTAGGTAGTGGGGATATCCCCCCATAATATACACTTTCTAACTTCTTTGAGGAGACGGAGTTGACGTGGTGATTTCCTCTTTATCAGTGTAATGATCCAAACGAGGAAATATACCTTCTTTCTTTTTTTTTGAAAAAGATTTTTGAAATGCATATGCATGTTAAAAAGAAATTTTTATTCATTTATTGTCTTATCCACAGGAAATTTCTTTCATCATTCTTTACACTTATATTTTTTTTAGGTTCTTATTTTTTAATGGTGAGCATCTCAAGAACATAATATATTGAAACAAAAGTACGTTTTATTGAATGAAGAAGAACTTAATAATCCTCCAATTGGGAATACAACCAAAACAAATACTGAATGTGAAAAGCAGAAACAAATTACTGAATAGGAAAAACATAAGCAAATTGCTGAATACGAAATAAAAAAGGGAAACTAAAAACTCCTAACGGCGTTTATGAATCTCCGCCCTAAAATTGTCAACCATCTCTCTACAAAGCTTGAGGAAATTTTCGACTTCTTTTGGAAGAAGGACCATTGTAGCTTCAGCTTCTTTCAAACTTCTTGGAATATCATCGATGAGGTTGTTCGCCAAGAAGGCGAGCTTTTCATGCTTGTCCTTATACATCATGTAATCCCGATAAAGGGTCGGGATTATGCTTCTATTGTCCTCCCCAGCTTGGGCCATGATCTTATACTGTCCTTCCCAATATTCTTTTTCAGCCCTTATCGTTTCATATTGGTCTACTAGCGCATAGAATTCTTTCTGGAAGTCTTCTAATTCTTGAACCACTTCTTCATAATTTTTCATTTGTTGGGTAAAACACCCTTCAATTTCAATTCTATAGACCTGTTCCCCCATATCAGATTCTTGGCTTTCGCGAAGTCTAGTGGCGAGGTCTTGGATTTTATCCTCTTGATCTCGAGTTTTGCCAACCAACTCTTGGATTTTTCCTTCTAGATCTATTTCAATTGTCCTCTTGTCTTTCAATGCTTGGGTATACCAACCCCTTAGTTTTTCATTCTCCAGATTAACATCTTTTATTTGTTGATTGTGGGAATCGAGGTTAAAGTTTGCACTTATGAATCCGTCAGTTGCCCGCTTCCTTTTGAGCCTCTCTTTGTCCACTTGCTCGTTATTTTTTTGAATATGTTCTTCTTTCTTCTTAAGCTCATATTGTAGCTGATTTTTCTCGTAATTAAGGTCATAGAGATCATGCTCTAGCCTTTCTTTTTCTCTCTGAGCTTTTTCAAGGGAGGCCTTTAGTTCTTCCACTGACATAGGAAGCGGGTCTGGTACATCTGACTTATACGCCGGATCAATATCGAATGGTAACTTGTTGATTTGGACCCTGTTTATAACCCACTGAGTATAGGCTTCTCTGGCCACAGCATTATTCTTACTATACTCTTTTTTATGCACTTTGCCCCAAGCTCGAATGATACTCTGAAGTATCTTTGGATCCTTTTTACCCATGTCATGAAGCAACAACTGTTTCAACTCTTCTTTGGAAGGTTTATCTTCTAAAGGATGCCCAAGTTGACGTAAAGCCAAAGAGGGGTTATAGTTGATACACCCCCTTGTTCCAATCAACAGTATATTAGGAAATGTTCAACATTTATAAACAATTTTTCTGATATCCAACCTTCTAGCATACCACAGTATAGAGTCAGCATTAAGAGCCCTCAATTTTTGAGCCCATCCATGTTTATCCAAGTTCGGAATCAAATAATCATCCTTATAAAGATGAGACATGAACCATGAAAATAACAAAGGAATGCAACAGCGTAGTGCACCTCTTCCCTTTTCATAACGTGCATTAATACACGTCAGCCAGCAAAGTTGGAGTAGGATCTACGTTCAACACTTTTACAGCCCAAAATACGTTGATGGCGGCGGGGTCAACATAATCAGCATCATTTGGAAACAGAACCAATCCAAAAATCAACAACGCCAAGCAATCCTCACAAGCCTCCCATTCTTTTTCTTTTGCAAAGGCGAGAGCCATATCTTCCAAATATTTTCCTTTTACTCCTTGAACTTTTCCCTTTGCTTTATAATTAGGCACAAAACACTAGTGTAGAAAGTACTTTTTACATCGGGCGAAAAGTACTTTTTACATCGGTCCTGGGCCCGATGTAAAGCCAGGCGATGTAATAAGTCTGAGACATTTTACATCGGGCCAAGACCCGATGTGAAAAGTTAAATCCTCAACCTTAGTAGTTTGACCAATTCCCACATAGACATCCTTTTTGATTTTGGAGAATCCCAAAATCCTATCAAATTCTTCCAATGTAGGCGCTAGTTGAAAGTTTTGAAAAGTAAAACATCTCAATGGCACATCATAAAACTGGATAAGGGCAGTAACAACATCTATTTTCACATTCTCACTAAGTAAGTCAAGGATTTTTCCATATTTACGAACAAAGCTCTTCACGGACTTGTTGGGTAATTCCTTCCTAATTTGCTTCATTTTTATCAAATTTGGAAACATGACACTGATATGGATAGTCGGTTTCTTTTCTTGATTCATTTTTTTATGCTCACCAAAACCTTTCCTTTTTTTATATTTTTTTTTTTGAAGAATTCCTGTGAATAAGACATAAAAAAAATGAATATTTTAAAATTTAAATGCATGCATGTATGATAATGTAACTTGGGGGTGGGATGGTGATAAGGGTATCCTTAATAGGTAGGTTCATAAGTTCGTTCTAAGGATATTCTACCCTCCCCACTCAGGGTGGCTTTTCTAAGGGTATCATGAATGACGCTAAAAGGAAAGGCACCGGGGCCCCCCTTAAGCGGAGCCTCTTTGTAGACCGAGACTTATCTCATAGGTCGTAAGGTCTCACCATGATGTTTTATTTTTGGTACAAAGAGTCATTGATCAAATCCTAAGTCCTGACTCAAAGAGAGGCGGGCCCTCTTGAGACATTTCTCGGAATTTGGCCGACTCTAGGCGAAGTTGTCGCAAACACTCGTAGGGATGTTAAACCCCTTTGGCCAATTGACAATCCTTCTCTTAATGTTTCTCACTTTATTTGAAATATGATTCCACAACCAATACATATATGAAAAATAAATAATTGACAAAATAACAAATAAACAATATAATAAATAAAACACAATATGAAAAATAAAGGCAAAAATAATAAAAACCTCAACAGAAAACGTAGACCTAAAGGTAGGGAATACTATATTTTAAGGAACTCCCCAGCAGAGTCGCCAGCTGTCGCAACCGGCTTTAAATTTTTAGAGCCGCCACCATTATTTTTATCTTAAGGGAAGGGAATTAAATGGATAACCCTATATTTTCAGAGATTCTAAGTTCGCGAGTTAATTAAATAAAGGGAAGGTGTTAGGCACCCTTTATTTCCCTTGTACTCAAGGGGACCCCCTCTAGATCTAGGTTTTTTTCTAAGGTTTCAGAAGCATTATTTTCATATTTATAAAAGAAATGGGATTTATTTATTTATTAGGGGACTCGCTTCAATTTTCGATTGAATGCCTACGTATCTCCTTATGGAGAATCAGAGTCCCAATTCATAGTTCGGGTTTGGTTTGTGTTTTTTATAGGATTGTACAAGTGCTTTCGAACGATCCTTTGAAATTCGTCCGGTTTGAAAAATAGCGTAGTCGTGGGCGTAGTTCGAAGTAGAATTTGAAAGAAAGTGCACAATCCCCTTTTTAAAATTTGATGTTGATTTTTTTGATTATGTTGATAAAATAGTCTTAGATGTTTTATGAGATTTTTATTTAAGGTACCTAAGGTAGTTAAATCAAAATTTATTAGGTAAATGATGGAGAAATATATTTAGAAGTCAATAAAATAATTTTTTTATTTGTTATATCAACAATTAGTAAAATGCGATTATGTAATATAAAAATATTTTACTTATTGAGAATAATAATTATTTGATTAATATATAGACGAATTATAAATATTTAATAATAATTAGAATCAAGATTACAAATTTAAAAATTATAGTCAAGGGGTGTATTTTATTTCATGATAGTAAAATTGAAGGTGTAAATTGTAAAAGGAATTAGGTCCAGATGTGAATCTGAACCCAATAAGCATAAGGGTGCGAATTACATAGCTTTTGTAAAAAAGAGTAAAACAGGGGGTGCTAACAGTATGGGCTTGGGCCCAAACAATATTTTTGTTGGAAAGAGTCCGCTGGATCCAGTGTAAACTGGACCAGGGACGTTACGGTGTGCTAACATATTTTGATACGTTGATCAAATCAAACGGCTCCCAAGGTCTAGCCTCGGGGCCATCGATCGGAATGTAAAATAAAAGGACGGTTGGGATTTAAAATGATGGCATATGTTTGTTAATATGTATACACAGTGACACAGAAATGGTATATTGGCTTATTTCACATTTTCCAATTTTTATTTCCACGATTGTTTTTCCACTCTCTTTCCAACTATTCATCTTCCTCTCTGTCGCCTCTCTCCCATCGTTCAACACAAAAAACACACAATATTCATGAATCAAAACCCAAAATCCCTAAATCATTCCCCTAACCCCCAAATCAGATCATAAACATTCGATTAACTTCATTCGACATATGAATCACAATCCTAAAAGCTAAGTTTTCGAAGGGGTTACCTCAATCCAGAAATTCTTTTCGTATAGCTTTCCACTCCGTCTCTGATTTTCCTTCTTTTCTCTGAATCGCAGGTACGGCGGAGGGTGAAGAGGTGCGGCGGATCGGCGGCGATTTGGGGTTTCAGACGTGAAAACCAAATCAAGCACGGCGGCAGACTTCTTTGTGACTTTCGGTTTAGGGTTCCTCCGTTTCTTCTTCTACTTCTCCTTCTCAATTTTTTTCGGTGATTTTTTGTTAATTTTTCGGTCCCTGTTCATTAGTTTTAGGTTTTATTTATAGTGTTAGGGTTCGATTTGATTTTGATTGCTGTTTATGAGATTTGATTATAAATTGATTTCGAATTCGATTTGATTTTAAAAAAATGATTCAGACTTTAAGTATTTGATTTGTCTTTGTGTGCACATCGTTTCTTGCAGTATGTATATTCATTATTTATTTGATTTGGTTGATTGATTTTGAATTAGGAAATATTGGGTACTATTTCCGTTACTTTGTGAACTCTGTTATGAAATAGAAAAATTTGATTCTGTGTTTAAGAGCATTTTCCTGGTTTGATTCTACTGATTGAGTCTGAGGTTTGTACATATTAGGTGTAATTGTGACTTTTGAAGAGGCTTAATTTATCTTACTTTTTACTGCAATTTGAGAGTTTGAAGATATGTTTTTTTGGAAAATTATGATCTTGAATTCAATTGATTTGGATGAGAATTGATGAAGGTTTAATACCTAGATGTAGAAACCGTGAACAACACTAACAGTAACAACTAATTTCAATGAATTCACTTTTTGAATAACAAAAATAATCCTAATAATAATAACTATTCTATTTCCTAATATAATAATAACAACTAGAATTAAAACTTAAAGAAATAATATTAAACCATTTTCAATTTTTCTTTCAATACCTTAAAACGTGATCTTTAACCCTTTTTATTTTATTATTATTTTAGATTTTTTATTAATAGGAAAAAAAGTAATTGTGATTCATATATAAAGTTTTTTTTTTATTTTTTTTTAATAGGATGACTAAAATTAAAGTCTAATTTCTGTTTTTTTTCTAAAATGTATACTATTAATAATAACGTATTAAAAATAAAATATTAATATATACAACTAGTAACGGTTAACAAGAGCCAATGAAAATAAACTTTAATATTACTACTTAAAAAATAAAATTCTAGTCTTGCTGACTTAATCTAAAATATAGGAACTATCCAAAATTGTAGCAACTCATTTTAATAAACTCATTCTTTTTATTAAGAAAAAAGTTACAATAACTATACTAATTCTTGATATCATAATTAGAATCAAAACTTAAATAACACTAAAATTTTGTTTTGTTAATTTCCTTTGAAATAGTAACCGAATACTAATGCTAATGATATATATTTTTTACAAAGTTTAATAAAAAGGTAATTAAATTGGACTAAAATAATTAAAATAGTAAAAGAAGGTTAACATTCTAAAAGTAATGAAATTTAAAAAACCATACGAAGGGATCAAACCCGTGACCCTATGCTTGGAAGTCTTACCTCTTACCAATAGCACTATTTGAAATATAAAGACATTTGAAATGATATGAAGGGCAAGTAAATATTTGTTACAAGTAATTTAAAATAAGTTGTATATTTTGGAATATGCCGAATATATTAATGTCAAAATATTAGTAAAAATAAACTAAAAATTATGAGACTCAAGTTTAAAACAATTCAAATGTTAGAAATATGGCGGGTAAATTTGGGGTATGACAATGCGTTTTACAAACGAATTGTTGTTTGCCCTAGTGGCCTCACATGCGCTCTTAGTCTCCTCATGCCCATAGTTTGGGGTTCGAATCCCCCTCGCCCCAGACTATTTAGCTCTTTTATTTTTCAAACATTTCTAACTTGTTTTGAAAATAAAACTAACTGCGCGCGTGTTATTGTCACCAACTAGTGCCTGGCCCAGTGGTATTATTTTGAGTGTGTGACTATGAGGGCGTGGGTTCAAACCCTCCAAGGGCCAAAACTATTTTTTTAACACTCATTTTCTTTCTTTTTTTTACAAACTTCACACAATTAATTCACCCATCAAATTAAATCATTTTCTCTTGATTTTTCACACACTTCTCATTTAATATATCTATTTTGAGAATATGCCAAAAAATCATAAAAAATATATTATTTTAATTAGGTTTAAAATCACATATTTTAAGTATGTTTTAATACTTTAAAAATATAAATTTCACTTGATTTTCAAACCTAATCACTTGTAAATATTCTTGAGTTAAAACCCTAATCATTTAGGTCTTAATTAGGCATAGACTTTGTCATTATCCTAATTAAATTGACTTTTGTCAATAATTTAAACTGTTTTCAAATCTCCGATTAACCAGACGATCATGGTTTTCAGACAACAAAACCTTATATCATTGCAAATCATCTTCAACTGTTTCTCATAAACAGTAAATCATTTTCATTGGGCCTCTAATAGAGTGTAAGTCTCAACCCCTTTTTATTTTATTCTTTAAGTCAATAAAACTGTCTCAAACAGTATTTCAATTTCAATTAACTGTTTTTCATAAGCAATAAATAAATCTTTGGGCCTCTAATAGAGTGTACGACCCAACACCTTTTTCTTTTCATAGTTTGTTTTCAAAAACTGTATTTACAAAATCTTCTCTCTGTTTTCAAAACATTCTTCTGGTATTTGAAGGGCATTATTCCCGGTGAAACTCTTCAGATACCTATGTGACCTATGTCCATCCTCACTTCTTCTGTTTTCAAAAACCTTTAACTGTTTATAATAAATATTCAACTGTTATCAATAAACAATAAGCTACTGGTAAGGCTTTGTACATACATCTTCAAAGGCCTCCACTCCATCCAGGCTTCCTCTTGAGCTTGTATACAAGGACCCATCAGGTTTCTTATAAACATAGGAACAGGTCTTTAGTCACCTTTTAGCCTATCCTGGTGAGTTTCTTCCTTTTTGAAACCAAACTTTAAACAAGCTAAGAATGTCTCAATCTCATATTGAGTACACCTTTTGGAATGAGAGACATGGACAGTCTTTGTCACCCTTATCTTCATTAATCTTCCTTAGCAGAGTCTAGGATCCATAGTTATCTATCCTCAATCAGAGTCAGCCTTAATCTTTGGATTTAAACAAGAAGTCTCAATTAGATAATCTTTCTGCTATCATTCATAAATCCCTGGAAAGGGTTAGCTTCAAAAAAAAAACAGTCTTTTAATAGATAATTTCACCAGCTGAGTCAAAATCCCTGGAAAGGGTTAGCCTCCAAAAATTGAACTTTCAAAAGATAAATTCTCCAGCAAAGTAAAACCCCTGGAAAGGGTCAGCCTCCATTCATTCTTTAAAAAGATAATCTCACCAGTCTCAGTCAGTAAAAGACATATTTCTCAATGAAGAGTCAGCCTCAATTCTGGGCTTTGTACAGAACAAAAAGACTTCGTAGTTTAAGTCAATCCCCAGTAAAGTTATCTCCCAGAGTTAATAAAATAATAAATCAATCAAAAGCCTCAAGCTTGGGCCTCATACAAGTCAGCTAAAAAATCAAATCTTTCAAACAATAGATAGACATAGCTCATCTTCATAGGTAGGTATTTCTCCTATCTCACCACAAACAAACAATCATTTAAAACAAACAATCATTTCAAACATTCTCCCATTTAGGACTCATGAAAGGCATGCTCTGGCTACATCCCAGACTTGTACAACTTTCCCTAATTTGGTTGAGAATCTTTCATTCAAGAGGCATGTGGCTGTCATACTTGATCAACCAAGTAGGCTCCCTCTCTTAATGAAACAATTTTAGCTTTTCTGTCACTTTAAAAATGTTTGTGGTGGAATAGTAGAAATACCTCTCTGTAGAGATGATTTCATGTCTCTTTACTGTAAACAGAGATTTAATTCAAGCTTCAACCTTGAGCTTCAAGCAAGGCATCAAAAAATCATTAAATTCCCTAATTAGTTCTCCAAACTACAAAAAGCTCTGACTTCCATTAGGGATATGTAGGCATGAGGTTCACAAGGAATCTCAGCGAGCTAACAAAATACCAAAAATAGTCAGTCTGTCTGTCTTCTTTTCAATTCAATTCAATTCTCTCTCCTAACACAAAGGAGAAACTTTCCCAATAATCAGCAACAAACACAAACATATAGACACAAAGAAGGTTCCCGTAGAGTACTATGGATATGTAGGGTGCTTAAACTCTTCCCTATGTATAACCGACCTCCCGGACTCCAGAATTTCTAGTCTAGGTGAATCCCCACACTTAGCAAACTCCTAGGGTTTATTTCAGATCTTTTTCCCCTCTCCTACTCGTAGGATAATTAAAAAGTTTGTATGATATCGTAGGAAGAACTGAAACAAAATTCATCCCGCCCCGGGCGCATTCTCCTTCCAAATTTCGCGTGAAGGGTCTAGCGTGCCGTCCTCCCAAGTGAAACGGGGAGGTAAAAAAACGACACCACAGAATTCTTTGGCGATTTTGAGGCAACAAATGGAAGAGAGCAACCACGAGATGGTGGGGGTACTTGCTCAACAAATGAGTACTATCTTTAACCCATTAATCCAAAATGCAACCCAGATGAATCTACAAAATGCCCAAGCGAACCAACAAATGGCAGCACAAATGGGGCGAATCTCAGATTTCTTTGGGGCGCCCTGAGAACCAATTCAACCACCCCATCGTGACTAGGTTAGGGATAATCAAGATAGATCATTCGAACAGGATCCCACAATTAACCAAGCCCATCCAGTCCCGTAAAATATTGGCGAAAACAATCAAGGAATAAGGGTCGAACCACTCAGAAACAAACAGGTTGTGCCTAGAGAGGAAGAACCTTGATTAGTAGGATTTAGATCACCTTTTGATTAGTCTTTATCTTTTGCATTCATCTTTAAAAACACTCCACAAACAATTCTCTTCTCTTTTTCCTTCAGGGCTTTATTTCCCTTAATCGGAGATGTTACTTCCTTTCGATCAAGACTCCACTCAGCGAGCAACTATCCTAATGCTAGAATGTAAATGTAACTTCGTCCACTAAAAACACAAATAAACAAAACAATTTTTAAGCCGAACTACGATGCTCTAATTCCTCAAAAGGGATACGTAGGCATTAGGTCGCGGGGCCTAAGCGAGCACAACTATTTAAAAACTTTCTTTTGCATGCATTCCTTTTTAGCATTTGGCTTTAGAATTTTAGTTTTACACCCTTAGATTAGACTATAACAAGAGTGGATCCCATAGAGTACTACAAACACGAGGGGTGTTAATACCTTCCCTTTGCGTAACTGATTCCCTTACCCTTTCTCTCCGTCGTGAGACCTTGCTTTTTCTCTTATAGTTTTTCTTCGGTGTTTTTCTTTCCTTTCTCGTGGGATAAAGAAATATTCGATGGCGACTTTATTGTTTTGATTTCTCCAATTTCTTCACATTGTGATGCAAATTCTTCTTTACGAGTTTACTATATTGCTACTTATATGTCTCTAAGTGAGTTGGTATGGTGCACCATGGCCAAATTCCCCCTTCATTCAGAGTCATCCCTTGCACATGTTAAGTTAGTATGATTCATGCCACACCTATTGGGAACACCTATTTCTTCTTTTGGAGGTTTGATAGGCAGTTCTTTCAATTTCTTGGTTAGGGAGGCCACATTGATTTCCATCAAATTCTCTTTATCCTTCCCCTTTTGATTGTGTTGCAAGGCCTTATGTATCTTTCATGCTCTAGACACATTATGTATATCGTCACCGACTCATCATGAAAATTGTGGTACTTCATTTTTAAGTGGATTGGAGAGGCCACCACATCCAACGTTCCCGCGAAAGGTCTTCCTAGGATGTAGTTGTAGATGCTTCTGCATAAAAATACTTAGAATTATAGGTAAACTATTCTAGTGTCTCTTCCTTCTCCGAAGGTGACCATTAGCTTAAGGTGCCTCCATGGTCGAGCGACCATGTCATTGAAAACTTGTAGGTCATATCCATAATATGGGCACAACTTCTCTTTTTTAATTCCAATATTTTCAAAGAGCTCTCTTTGCATACATAATGTCACAAGAATTCCCTCATTCATTGAGGATTCTGGACACGTCAAAGCAGGCTATGGTTGGTGTTATTACCAAAGGGAAATTTTCATTTAGGATTCCTCCAACTTTTTCACTATCCCATATTCCAGGAATAGGTCTCTCTGGTTTTCCTTCAGGATCTTCTCCATCTTCCTTGTTATTCGCCATTAGCTCGAAAATTCTTCTTTTTACCTTGTCCTTTGAAGGGTTATTGTTTGGGGAAGTCATCCAAGGATAGATTTAATTTACTAATGCTTTCCTTTTCAGTCTTCCTCGTCGTTGCCACTCTTGTCTTTCTCTCATTTGGCTTTGCTGACGCCCTCTATGGTTTTCTTTGGGGGATCTTTTTCTCGAAGAGCGTATCTTTTATTTCCTAGGAGATTCATTTCTCTTCCTATAATTTTTCCTTCTATCTTGGTCCTCCTTCAAGATGCAATCTTGGGTGTACCGGGTAAGTCTCATCTTCTTGATTAGCTCTTCAATCGCATGCATCAAGTGAATGCATTCCCCAGTGTTGTGGCTATGACTTTTATGGCCCATATCAGATATGGGTTCTTGATCTTGGATTCTTTAAAGTCGGTGTTTGCACAATCTTGCCAATTTTTCTCTCTTGATGTGTTCAAAAAAGTGTATGATAAGATCCTGGCTTGAGGCCCTCAGTCTCCGCCATTCTGGCAACGGTTGGAGTATTTCTCAATCGCCTAACTTTGTTTAGGCTTCCATACCCCTCACCCCTCTCTCATTTTTGCCTATGATTTCTTCCTCATAATAAATATAAGGTTAGGCAGTTTACAATATGTCATTTAAGCTACATACTCCTTGTATCCCTAGTTTTTCACAAAACATGTAGTCTGACCTCAAAATATCCATCATTTCATATTGTTTGTTCCCCTACTTCTATTACTACCTTTGTGAATCAGTTAATGTAATCCTTCTTGTCATTGGCTGCAAAAATGTTTATATTCATTATGTTAAGGAATCTGACAGGAAAGGATTCAAAATTTATTCAAGGCTCAACTAAAAAAAACTTAGACATATTTTTCTTAATAAGATTGCTTTAAGCTAGTCTAAAATTTCTATTGGAAATCCATCTTTGTGTCACCAAATTCACTTCAATGATTGGATTTTGGATTGCTTACCTTGGATCTAGCACTATAAGATCATGCACTAGAGTTTCCATTATGTTCATGTCTAACTTTCTTCTTTTAGTGTTTGGACATGAATGATTGGAATTAAGCATAAATCTCACCATCAACTGGTCTTTCTTGAACATCTTTCTTAGTTTGAGGGTTTAGATATTTGGATCATCTCTCATGTTAGCCAATGATTTTTTAAGGAAATCCACTTAATTTTGGATTTCTTTTGACATATACCTTGTTCAACTTGTTTGCTATATTCAAATTCTATGTCATTTTCATTCTGAGTTTCATCAACAAACTCAGATTTAGTTGAACTTTGTCCTTATTCTAGGTTGATTTGAGTAATGTGTAGGTTTTCTTGTGCTTTATGGTACTCCAATTGATCTTAGGCCGAACAAACATCATGATTTAAATCACCTTCAATAATTAGGATTTTCTAACTAATGCTTCCTTTCATCCTATGCTTATATAAAATTGGCCATGCTCTTGTATATTGGATTTCTTTTCTACATAAGCTTTGATCATATTAGTGTTGTGGTGGTGATTATTCTATAATTTCCCATATTGTGCATAATCATTTGTCAGTGCTCATGATGTCAAAATGATCGATCAAACATTGATTTGTTTGTGGTTTCATCAATTAAAAATGAAGAGCGTGTGCTTCTTGCAATTGCAAAAAGGATTTTACGCCTCCAAAATTCTCGAGAAAGGCCTAAAATATTTATCCATCTGGTTTTGCAGTTTGACGTTGACTACTAGGGTTGAGATCCCTAGCCAGTGCAAAAAATTTCAAAATTTAGGGTTCAAGCTCCATGATGAAATTAATCTGACCATTTTTAAATCCTCGACCCTTGAAAACAAAAATTCGCAAAAACCTTCCTTTGATAAAATTAGGGCCCATTTCCCTATTCTTCACACCGTCTATAACTTCAAACGGAGGGCATTAATTTTAAGATGGGTCGTACATTTAGGAAAAATTATACGACCATGAAGGTTGTGCTTGCATTTTTCCAATTATATCCGATACTCATTTTTCATAAAACCAAAATCTCTCTAATTTGGGGGAACTAAAAAATTGTATTGGATGAGGGGCTTAGAATGCTTAAATAAATTTCTCAAATATATTCTATGTTGTTCTAGTATTCCAAAAATTAAAAATATATTAATGATAATCATTCTATATAAAACAATTTCAAAAAAATGTCTAAAACTTCTCTATTTTTAAAAAAAATTGTTTTTCAAAACTCTCTCTTCTCCTCTCCTTTAAACTCCTAATCCAAGCTTAAGAAAATTACTTTATATTTATCAAACAAATATAAGTGTAGTCTTTCCTTTTAATTCGTACAGCTAGTTTAATTACAACAGGTGAGTATGTAACAAATACACTACAAAATTTTTTTGTTTGGGGAGTTAAGGGTTATCATATTTTCTATGTGAACATATTTTATAAAGGGATCGTGGGCTCGTGCTCCTTTTTTAACATCTGGTTGTTTCTGAAAATGAATTTATTTGGAAATTGCTTAAAGCACTCTAAGGATTACTTCTCCATCCTCGTAAAAACCAATACTACCCCAAAACTATAAAAATAAATCTTCGGAAGCACTCCAAACACATTTGTTCCTGAATCAGGCCCTAAGATTATGCCAAAAAAATTATGGAAATGCATCTTCGTGTAACTTATGATGATGCATCTTCGGACACCGTTTTAATCAAAAATGCGCTAGACCATTCCCCTTCATCACTTCTCAAAATACTCTCTCAAAACAAAACTCTTAAAAGTTTCAAAACCTCTCAATTCTCAAACTCTCTCAATTCACATTCTCTCAAACTTATTCAACTCACTTCAAAATTTCTGCCATCAACATCCAATCGATCAAAGATCTAATTCAGCATCAAACTAAACTCACATTTGGTATAACAAATTTAATATTTTTATATTTTTTTACTTTTATATACATTTGTAGAAGATTAAAACTATACATCAAACTAAACTATACATTTTTATCTTTTTTTTACTTTTATATAAATTTAAAATTTTTATTTTGACTTTTTTTGTGTACACTAGATTTATTAATTTATATGTTTTATTTTATTTCGAAAGTTTATGGTTTAGTTTAGAGTTTTTTTTTAAAATAACTATGTATTAAAAAAAATTACGCAAATAACCACGTTTCGAAAAAAATTACGCAAATAACCAGGTTTCTGAAACCCTTAACACCAAGGCGCCATCTCACATGGCTTATTCCCTTTTTTTTAGTCTTAGGCGCCATCTGACATGGCACACTCAGTCCCAATAAGCCATGTCAAATGGCGCCTCCCTTCAACTTTTAGGAGGAGGAGCCATCTCATATTAGAACAATTAATGATTTTCCAGCATACGGAAATCTATCCGGGTACAGCAATAAAGGTCAAAAGGCGTGTCCCGTTTGTGAAGATGAAACCGATACGACACGATTGGAGCTTTGTCAGAAGAATGTCTTTCTCGGCCATCGTAGATTCTTAAATTCTAATCATCACTACCGTGGGTGGAGAAAAGCATTCAACGGAAAGGCCGAACACGGTACAGCCCCGCCTTTTTTGTCAGGTGATCAAATTTTTGAAAAGGTGAAAGATGTGAGCACTCAGTTTGGCAAGCCTTTTGCACATTCACTTGTCAAGGGTGGGTGGAAGAAGAAGTCAATTTTTTTTGAACTTCCATATTGGAAGACGTTGTACGTAAGACATTTCCTGGATGTTATGCATATTGAAAAAAATGTATTTGACAGCGTCATAGGTACGTTACTCAATATACAAGGAAAGTCTAAGGATGGCCTTAACATAAGGAAGGACATGGTAAACATGGGAATGAGAACTGAATTGGGACCCGTGACGAAAGGAAGACGAACATATCTGCCACCTGCTGTTTACACTCTATCTAGAAAGGAGAAGAAAACATTGTGTAAGTTTCTCAGTGAAGTTAAAGTTCCAGAAGGCTACTCTTCAGATATTAGAAGACTTGTGTCCATGAAAGACCTCAAGTTAAAGAGTTTGAAGACGCATGATTGTCATGTTATAATGGAACATTTTTTACCAATAGGTATACGTTCTATTCTTCCAGAAAAAGTAAGAAGCGCAATAACTAAGCTGTGTTTCTTCTTCAGGTCAATTTGCAGTAAGGTGGTCGATCCCGCGATCTTACCAACATTGCAAAAAGAGATAGTTGTTACTTTATGTGATCTTGAAATGTATTTTCCTCCCTCGTTTTTTGACATAATGGTTCATCTAGTCGTGCATCTTGTGAAAGAGACACAATTGTGCGGACCAGCTTATATGAGATGGATGTACCCTGCTGAACGTTATATGAAAATATTAAAAGGGTACGTGAAAAACAGAAGTCGACCGGAGGGCTGTATTGCGGAACGATACGTTGTTGAAGAAGCGGTTGAGTTTTGTACTGAATATCTGTCAAATGTTCAATCTATTGGACTCCCTAAGTCTCATATTGTCGAAAAAAAAGAAGGAAAAAGGCTAATTGGAAATAAAGTTGTGACAGTATCAATGGTCGAACGGGATCAAGCGCACTTGTATGTTCTGCACAATGAGATTGAGGTTGAGCCGTATGTTGAAATGCACAAGATTGTTCTCCGAGATTTAAATCCAAATAGAAATGAAAACTGGATAGTACGAGAGCACAATCGAAGTTTCATATCGTGGTTTAGGGATCATATTTATTCAAAGTATCGTTCAGATCCTGCTTCAGTAACAGAAAGGTTGAGATGCTTAGCCTATGGTCCAACTGTAATTGTGCTTTCTTATAGCGCATACGCAATTAATGGATACACATTTTATACCAAAGAACAGGATGATAAAAGTACTATGCAAAATAGTGGTGTTACCTTGGTGGCTGAAGCAATGCACATATCAAGTGCGAATGACTTAAATCCGAAATTTGCAAATTTGTCATATTTTGGGGTTATCGAGCGCATTTTGGTGTTTGATTACGCGAAGTTTCAGATTCCTGTATTTGGTTGCAAGTGGGTTGAAAATAATAGTGGCATACGAATGGATAAGTCAGGATTTTTACAAGTGGATCTCAATAGGGTAGGGTACAAAGATGAGCCTTTCATTCTAGCCTCTCAAGCTAAACAAGTGTTCTATGTCAATGATCCTTCAAGTACGAAATGGTCTATAGTGCTTTTATCTAACAAAATAGTTGATGAAAACATTGAAGATCAAGGTGATATTGGTGTTGGCATTGATTCTTGTACAAGAAGCGATCAAAATGAGAATGAATCTTGTACTAGAAATGATCATAATGAGGGTATTTGGATTAATCCAACCGTCCGTGTTGTTAAGAGACGCGTTGAACACAATCCTACCAAGAAAAGAAAGAGACGTTAGTGATAAAGGTAATAGTTTTATTCACTTTGTACCAATTGTTTTATTCAATAGTATAGTACTTATTCAATTTGTTTTATTCAATTTGTTTTATTCAATTTGTACCGATTGTTTTATTCAATTTGTACCGATTATTTTATTCAATTTTTACCGACTAATTTGTTTTGAACCATGTATCCGTTTGTCGACTTCTTTACATGTAAATATACTATTTTGACGACTCCGGAGCTGCTCATGCACTTATCTTTACATTTCGGGACTGTTTTTTATCGGTTTTGCTTCTGCCCGTAATCAAAAGTCGGGCTTAGGGTCTGAATTTCGGAAAACCGACTTTATTTTTGAGTCCGTGGGGACGTTTTACCATAGCCATGTAAATTTCGTTCAATTCCGACAACTTTATTTTTTGACGCTTATTTTGATTTGTACCGATTTCGTTTCCGATTTACTTGTACATGCATGGTTTGACTTCCATTTTACTTGTATAGATTGTTAGCTTATTAATAGTGTACTAATGTGCTTTAGTTTGTTTGATACAGGTTAAATGGCTCCGGATAGAGATGCTCCACCTGAAAACTCACAAGAAAGAGATGCTCAAGAAAGAGATGCCACGGATACAAATGCTCCACCTGATACTGAAGCAAAAGAAGTTGCACGAGGCATCACTATCATGAAGGGAATTGTTCGACATAGAGACCAAGGATTAGTATACCGATTGGAATGGAATTCTGATAAACAAGCAATTGGTCCTAATTCTCCAAAGTTGACAAGTTATATTGGTACACTTGTTCGTATGCATATTCCGGTCTCCGTAGCTAGATGGAATATGAAAAGCAAAGACTTGGATGAGAAAAAAGACGCGATTTGGGACGAGCTTCAGGTATATATCATATATGGTTAATTGTTGTTATTATCTTGACGATAAATTGTTTAAATTACTTATAC
The DNA here is from genome assembly GCF_029867415.1 of Vicia villosa. Lineage (NCBI taxonomy): Eukaryota > Viridiplantae > Streptophyta > Magnoliopsida > Fabales > Fabaceae > Vicia > Vicia villosa. The sequence goes on from NC_081186.1 coordinate 33,998,659, forward strand.
TAACACACTATGCGTATGTTTTTTTGCAGAGGACTTTTGAGATACCAGATGATCGTAGACGCTACATACTTGGTTTGGCCGGCAAAAGATATAGAGGGTGGAAAGCTTTTTTGACAAACACTTATCTTAAGGATAAAGATGGAAACTTTCTTGAAGAGGCACCGGGACGGCCAAAAAAGTATGAGATCTTCATTGGTGAAGAAGATTGGGCTAAGTTTGTAGAGCAAAGAGATGAAGATTTTCGGAAAAGGAGTGCCAAGAATAGTGAGAGAGCATCCAAACCCGCATATCCATACAAAAAAGGGCGTTTGGGATATGCACGCTTGGAGGATAAAATTGTAAGTAAATAGAAATGCGTTTTAATTAATTGTCTAAATGTGTTTTATTTGATGATTTTATCATTTGTGTCAATGCATAGTTAGAGGAGACTAAAAGTGAGGAAACCTCACTTCCTGAACATGTGTTGTGGAGGGAAGCTCGTGTGGGCAAGGATCATGCTGTCGATCCCGAAGTTCAGAGAGTTTTTACTGAATGTGTAAGTATAATACTGTGTCTTTAACTAAATCAAATGTTTTTTAATATATAAATGATTTTTTAATGTAAATGAATTACAGGAGACCTTGTCGCAATCGGCATCCACCGGTGAGGGGAGCATACTTAGTAGAGCACTAGATGCTCCTGAGTATCCCGGTCGGGTGAGGGGTAAGGGTCATGGTGTGACTCCAACCTCTTTTTACAAGAGTCCTATGAGAAGAAATCCTTCAAATGAAGAAGTGTTGCAAAAGTTGGCGGAATTGCAAGCACAAGTCTCTGAATTGCAAAGAGATAAAGAGGCGTATATGAGAGAAAAGTGCAACACTTCATCGGTGAAAGAAACTAGTGATAAGGCTAGTATCAACTATCAAAGGAAATTTCCCGAGGTAATTATAATTTTTTTTCCTTTTAAATTGTTCTATTTTAGTAATGATAATGACTTTATATTTACTATTGGTTTAGGGCATTTCATCTTGCCAACTATACTTATCGGAACCGAGTTATCGACTAGTTGACAAGGGAAAAGTGCACAACACTTTGGGAGATTTACTTCACCATAGACCGCTCCCGGATGGACACCTGAAAGTATCGGTGGATGTTGTAGTAGATCATGATGCGATGCTACCGGTACCTGACATGGTCTCAGAGACGACATTGCTGCGAGATGCAATAGGATCATTTGTTGCATGGCCCTCGGAGCTCATTACCATTAGTGATGAGGTATATTGAAAACGATTATTAATCATTTAGTTTTCGAATGTCAATTCTAAACCGTTTATTAATTATTTTTTACATTTTAATTTTAGACTGCTCCTATAAAACCCACAGTTAAGGGTAAAGGGATTTTACAGGAGGAGGAGTCCGTTGCATCACTAAAAGAGGTACATTTAAAGTGTTAATAATTAATCTGAATCTAAATCTGCATGATTTTATATTTTACATAACTTATATGATTTTTAGGCATCCGCTCGAGAGTCACAACAAGTGACGCAGCAAGTTCGTACCGTACCACCCACTGGTCCTCCGAAGCCAGCGGGAAAAAAAGGCGGTGCTTTTGTGCCTCGGTACCGGTCGACGCTCGCAACAATGGTTGATATGTCCGATTTGACGGATGGTGCTGCACGTGAAATCGTTATGGATGAGAGTGTCTTCGGTATTGAATTCAAGTCACTTATTACACTTGATGACTTGGAGGAGATTTTTAAGCATGATCAACTAGGCGTCAATAACATGCACTCATACATTCGGTAATATTCCCTCATCCGATATATTATTTAATTAGTCCCACAATATAATTTATTTACACATTTCAATGAAAATAATCTAATGTTTATTATGTTTTTATTTAAGGTTGTTGTATGACAGAGTGTTGCGCGGGACTCCGTTGTCTAACAGATTCCGTTTCGTGTCTTCCGCCCACTGCAGCGGAATGGCAATTGATTCGGAACCGGAATCAGTTAGACAGTGCTTAGTAGATAGATTCATGTCCACCGGCAATACAGAATGTCTGCATCTTTGGGCGTATAATACTCGACCAGTAGGGTTAGTTTCTCATTCTTTGTTCATCTAATCTCTGTTTCTTTTGTGTATAGCAAAATTTTCATATAACCTATTGTTTTTATTTATAGAGCACACTGGTTGCTGCTTGCTATCAACCCTATAAGGGAAGTCGTGTATTATCTGAATTCGGTAAATGGTGAATGGACCAATTATCCGGCCATGAAGGACATCGTTGATTTGTAAGTGGGATCGTTCTAAATATATATTCGTGTATATTTATATATATATATATATATTTACTTATTTGTGGGATTGATCTAAACATATGCTTTTATATATTTGTTAATTAGATCAATACAAGTGTTCCGAAGTCAACGGGACGCACAGGTATCCCGAACTAAATCTAGCAACATTACTTGGATCCAAGTGCAGGTACATTATTTTTCACAATGTTGCTTATAATATATTTATGCTACTTGATAAAACAATGCACAACTATAGAATCTTATTTGTTTTTCTATGTAGTGCCCGCAACAGAAAAACAGTTACGATTGCGGATACTTTGTATTGAGGTTTATGAAAGAAATCCTTCAGGCAAATCAATTAGAGATTCCGATCACGGTATGAATTTATAACTTAAGATAATTTCATATAATTTATTACATTTAACTAAATGTATCATTCATATTTTGTTTTTGTTTTGTAGTACCTTGACGAATTCCGTGCCACTGGATACCCGAGACTTAAGTTGGAAGAAATAAAAGAGGATTTGTGTCATTTTTATATTAAGCGCTTTTTCATGTAGGATTTGTGTCGAATTGAAGTACTATAATATTATTGATGTTGTAATGATGTATATATATAATATTGGATATTATAATGGTATTATATTAGTATATATATATATTGTCTTACTGATGGCTGAAATAATATCGTCGAAAATAAATTACAGGTCGAAAATATTACAGGCTGAAAACATATTACAGGTCGAAAATATTACAGGTCGACTGGGAGGATTAAATTACAGGCTGCACATTAAAATACCTCATTTAGCTACTAAAGCGCTTTTTAAAAAAGCGCTCTTAAAGGACAACATACTAAAGCGCTTCTACTTAAAAGCGCTGCCAAAGATTACTAAAAAAGCAAAAAAAAAAAAAAAACAACATACTAAAGCGCTTTTGTAAAAGCGCTCTTATAGGGGGGGCTATAAGAGCGCTTTTTCTGGAAAAAGCGCTCTTAAAGCCCACCCTATAAGAGCGCTTTTACAAAAGCGCTTTAGTATGTTGCGTTTTTTTTTTAATTTTTTCTCTCACAGGTGGGCCTATCACAGCGCTTTTCTGGAAAAAGCGCACTTAAAGGGGGGCCTACCAGAGCGCTTTTACCTGAAAAGCGCTCTTAAAGGGGGGCCTACAAGAGCGCTTTTTCCAGAAAAGCGCTCTTATAGGGGGCCTACCAGAGCGCTTTTAAAAGCGCTTTCGTAGCCTATGCCAGCGCTGGCTTTGGCAGCGCTTTAAAGCGCTGTTAAAGGCCAAAAAAAGCGCTTTAAAAGCCCTTCCTCGTTGTAGTGTAGTATATATTTGTTCAATTGTCCATTTAAAAATGCACCAAGGCGCCATCTGAAATGGCTTATTACAGAAAAGTTGTACATAGGAGCCATCCCAAATGGCGCCTCCCTTCATCTGATACAATGGTGGCGTCATCTCACATGGCGCCTTGGTGTCACTGTATTCTGAAACTTGGTTATTTGCGTAATTTTTTCCGAAACACAGTAATTTTTTTCTAATACATGATTATTTTTTAAAAAAAAATTCTTTAGAAGATTAAAAATGATAGTATAGTCATAATATATCGACAATTTCATCAAAAACATCTAAAACAAAATAAAAAATTACTGTTTGATTACTTTTAGAATCATGTTGTATAAAAAAAAGTGTTTCAGAAAAAAAAATGCTTGTGTGTACATAAAATGATTATGGAGATACATTTTTGAAATAAAAGAAAAAGAATATGAGATGATATTCAAGTGAATGTGATTTGATAAGAAGCAGGATGCGTCTTAAAAGAATAGGCAATTTCCACTCCTTAGGTGGGATAAGCAATTTCCATTTATTTGCCTATTTTGAAAAACAAATGACAACTAATTAACATAAAACATCAACGATATAATTAACTAATACTCAAATGTATGAACACGCAATTCCTAAATATAACAATTAATTCTTGTATATAAAAAAAGTAAAATAAGATTGAGCAAGCATAATTAACATAACACACCAATAGTACAACTGTTAAACTACTCAAACAAAGTAAAATATATTTGTAAAATGGAAAAAATGAACAAATGCAAACATTTTAGTTCAATGCCAACATAAAGTTTGTATTAATGAAATCAAACTCGTATCTCATAAATTCAATATGAGCATTGTAATGGGAAACAAGAGAATAACTAGTGAGATTCGAATTCCAAACATTAAATATATGATTCAATATTTACTTTAATCGTCTAATCTCATATTAAATATGCAAATCATTTGGTAATAAATTTGTAAAGTTGTAATGTGAGCAACCAATCTCAAATTAGTCATCCAGAAACATTAACATTTTCAATTTCATATTACTACTATATTTTGATTGGCTATTTACAATTCTACCCTCACAATTTCAAAGATTAAATTGTTTATTATTTATTGACTCAATTTCAACACCGTCTTAGAGGTAAGTGATACCACAATTGACAACAACATTATAATAATAAACAAACAAGACCATATACAATTCACATGATCTCAACGCCATCTTCTAATTCCAAAACATTATCCTTGATTCTTTTCATACCAAAAATACATCCTTGCACGGTTTTCAAAAAGAATTAACTCTATTTAGAAGATAATAACAAACACAAAATTGGCAAATTGGTACTACTAATGTCATTTTCCACATTATTAATGGGTTCTTTTCTTTTCTTCCTTTGGTGAAAAATTCCTTAGGACCACACACTCACAAAAATAAAACCATATCATGAAATAAACTACATTAGTTTAATGCTATATATGTTACGCAAGGTTTATGGATTATCATTATCTCTAGTACAGAATCCTGTAAAAGTAGGAGACCCTCATAAATGAATAAAGACAAATTTGCAGATAAGTTCCAACCCATAATTTGATAAAGTTTTGTGTGTTGCACAAATAAGTATGGGCAGTTTGAGAGGTGGATTCTTTCACCAAAAGTGGTTAGATATGTAATTAATATTTTAACGTTTTCAAGAGGAAAATGTGACAATAATTAGAGCTAGCTATTATGAATACCTTGTTGATCATATGTAACGTGTGGTTTGGGGTGATACTATTAAATTCATGGTCTATTATGAGATGAAACAAACGTAAAATTTTAATAGAAAGTTAAATTTAGTAAGAAAGATTACAATTCGATTCTCTCATTAAAAGGATATTGAAATTATTTGATGTTAAAATTGACCTTTAAATTAGACTATATATAAACTAAAAAAAACTAATACTGTAGAAAGTTAGAATGGCTTTTTCTTGTGTACTCAAATGCATCTAATGTAGCCTTAATCTCATTTAAAATAAATTTAATGTAGTCTTAATCGCAATTAAAAGATATTAGATGAAATGGCTGAAAAATGAATCAGAGATCAATATAATACTAACTACTAATTATTTGACATTCAAATTTTTTTTTTTTTAAATTAAATTTAAGCCACAGTGTATCGAAAGGATAATTCAACTTATTTGAAGCAGAGAAAATATAATAATTTGTCATTAAGAAAATGAAAACTTTACACTACGCCAAATTTGGCTTTTAGCAGCACCCCTACGAAAGCGCTTTTAGGAAAAGCGCTGGCATAGGCTTCGCTAAAGACAAAATTAAAAAACACGCTAAAAAAGCGCTCTAATAGTGGGGGGGTATGAAAGCGCTTTTAAGAAGCGCTCTGGTAGGGGGGGGGGGTTATGAGAGCGCTTTTCAAAAGCGCTCTGGTAGGTGGGGGGTACGAAAGCGCTTTACAAAAGCGCTCTGGTAGGTGGGGGGAACGTGGGGGGAACGAAAGCGCTTTTCAAAAGCGCTCTGGTAGGGGTGTTTAATGAGAGCGCTTTTTGTCAAAAGCGCTGGTATAGACCAGGCTATGAGAGCGCTTTTCAGAAGCGCTTTAGTAGCCTTTATTACTAAAAATTAAAAACCAAAACACGCGTTACTGTTTCTCATTTCTCTCTTTCGTTTTCTGCAGAACCCTTCCGTCCACCACTGTTCTTCATCCACAAACCCTCACTGCACGCGAAACCCTTCCGTCCACCACCATCGGCAACCACCGTCGGCGTCCCTCCGTCGGCTTCTCCTCCGTCACTCGTTTTATCCACCGCCGGTGAGTTTTAGGTTTAATTTTCAGTGAAAATTTTATTTGGTATCAAAGATTGAACTTCTGCCTGCAACTTGTTTGATGAAATGCCTGAAAGAAATGATTTGAGTTGATAATTGATGAAATGCCACAATCCTTAGTAGGTATTTTTAAATTCTAAGTTGATTTACTTCCGCTTTTCATGATTCAAAAATCCATGGTTTTTTGGCTGTAGTGTTGATAAAATTCTGAAGTTACTGAATACAAAATAGACTTGCCACTGTTTATCACAAAATTTTGGCATTTCATCAAACAATAGTAACATAGTACGGCTAAACTTGCACCATGAGTATCACAAAATTTTGGCATTTCATCAAACAATAGTATCACAAGTGTAGCTTATTAATGTATTAGAATGAGACTTTTCTATTAGAATTGAGTTAACCAAATCTTTGTGCCATCTTCAAATCTTTGTCTCTGGTTTCTACTTTAAAATATATATTATATACTTTTATTTATATATAATAACTCTATGATATATATGTTGTGTGTGTATGAGATTGAGAGTGATGGTATATATATATTGTACAATAAATTGGCTTGTTCAAGGATGCCAAGTACTGTAAAGTATGAGAATGACAGCACATAGAGAAATTAAATAATAAATAATATATAATAATAGTAATAATATATACCTTATGAGAGTTGAATTAATGAGGAAGAGAGAAGGTAAAGAATGAAACAAGAGTGAGTTAATGTATATAGACAAGGATGATTCATAAGGTTTGCTTTTGAGCAAAAAGTTTTATAGCTTCGTGTTAGTAGTGGTGTATTTAATTAACTGCATCGTGTGTCTTGTGTTAGTAGTGTTAGTAGTGGTGTATTTAATTAACTGCATCATGAGCTATTCACCCATTCTTATTATAATCATACATTGAATTGAATTTCTTGTATAGGTCTGACTGGATTGATAACTTTGGATCTCTTTGGAGCTCGTATCATTGACTCTGGTACTACATATTTAGGAGTATGTACACACATCAAACTATTGTTGATTTCCTTTGTTCAATCGATTTTGTCTTGGTGGTTACTAACTTTGTGAATTTGCTATAGGGGTAACTTGTGTATAGTGAAAGTTTGATCGTTTCCCAGCCTAGTTCGACGTTTGGCGTTTTCTTGAGTTCGGTAACATCCGAGGTAAATTTCTTTCTCAAATTACTGGTATTATGATGAATTTGTCTGAAATTGTGTGATTATATATGTTACGTTTTATTGCTTCGGATTCATTCCGTTTATACTTTGCGTTTTGACAGAAACACATTAGTTTTATGTGTTTAGAGAGTTAATATAGGAGGTACTTACTAACTTTGTGAATTGAATTCGCCATAGGGGTTACTTGTGAAGAGTGGAAGTTTGACCGTTGTTGTTTAGCTTAATTAAGACATGGATAAGACATGGATGAATTCAAACCGATTGTCGAAAGAGTACGAGAAAGGGGTATGGGAATTTGTTGAGTTTGCGGTTGCGAACTCCAAAGACCCGCTTCGAATGCCGTGTCCTTGCTTGGGTTGCTGTTATGCCGGGGGTAAGGTTGACGGGAATCAGTTGGGATCTCATTTACTACGGTTTGGAATTGATAGAAGTTATACATGTTGGACAATGCATGGTGAGAAAAGTACCGGGAATGCTGGGTCGAGGTGTAATAGGAAGTATGCTTCAAACGACGATTGCACAGACACATACGATTGTGATCGAGTCGAAGAGATTGCAGAAGCGCTGGAAGAAGATCTAGCGGATTGTCCCAAAATGTTTGAGAGGTTGGTAAGCGATGCAGAGAAACCGTTGTATGATGGTTGTTCAAAATTCACAAGATTGTCTGCGGTGTTAAAGTTGTACAACTTAAAGGCGGACAATGGATGGTCGGATAAAAGTTTCACAGAGTTATTAGCCCTTATGAAAGATATGCTACCAGAGGATAATGTTCTTCCCAATCGAACGTATGAAGCCAAAAAGATGTTGTCTTCTATTGGAATGAGCTATGATAAGATACACGCATGTCCAAACGATTGCGTTTTGTTTCGAAACGAGTATGCAGCGTTGAATGAGTGTCCTAAATGTGGTGCCCCTCGATATAAGAAAAAGTTGTCTCCTGCTAAAGTCTTATGGTATTTTCCTATAATTCCGAGATTTAGACGCATGTATCGTAGTGAGACCGATTCAAGACACTTGACTTGGCATGCAGATGAAAGAATTATTGATGGAAAGTTGCGACATCCGGCAGACTCACCACAATGGAGTAAAGTTGATACTGAATATCCTGAATTTGGAAAAGAAGCAAGAAACCTTCGGTTGTCATTGTCTACTGATGGAATGAACCCGCATGGTATTCAAAGTATCTCGCATAGCACATGGCCTGTGATTCTTATGATTTATAACTTACCTCCGTGGCTATGTATGAAGCGTAAGTACATGATGTTATCTATGCTAATTTCTGGGCCTAAACAACCAGGGAATGACATAGACGTATACTTGGCACCCTTAATCGAAGATTTAAAGTTTTTGTGGGAGAGAGGTGTGGAGGTTTACGATGGGTATAGGAAAGAAAGTTTCAACTTGAGGGCGATGTTGTTTGGAACAATTAATGATTTTCCAGCATACGGAAATCTATCCGGGTACAGCAACAAGGGTCAAAAGGCGTGTCCTGTTTGTGAAGATGAAACCGATACGACACGATTGGCGCTTTGTCAGAAGAATGTCTTTCTCGGCCATCGTAGATTCTTAAATTCTAATCATCACTACCGTGGGTGGAGAAAAGCATTCAATGGAGAGGCCGAACATCGTACAGCCCCGCCTTTTTTGTCAGGTGATCAAATTTTTGAAAAGGTGAAAGATGTGAGCACTCAGTTTGGCAAGCCTTTTGCACATTCAATTGTCAAGGGTGGGTGGAAGAAGAAGTCAATTTTCTTTGAACTTCCATATTGGAAGTCGTTGTACGTAAGACATTTCCTGGATGTTATGCATATTGAAAAAAATGTATTTGACAGCGTTATAGGTACGCTACTCAATATACAAGGAAAGTCTAAGGATGGCGTTAACATAAGGAATGACATGGTAAACATGGGGATGAGAACTGAATTGGGGCCCGTGACGAAAGGAAGACGAACATATCTGCCACCTGCTGTTTACACTCTATCTAGAAAGGAGAAGAAAACATTGTGTAAGTTCCTCAGTGAAGTAAAAGTTCCAGAAGGCTACTCTTCAGATATTAGAAGACTTGTGTCCATGAAAGACCTCAAGTTAAAGAGTTTGAAGACGCATGATTGCCATGTTATAATGGAACATTTTTTACCAATAGGTATACGTTCTATTCTGCCAGAAAAAGTAAGAAGCGCAATAACTAAGCTGTGTTTCTTCTTCAGGTCTATTTGCAGTAAGGTGGTCGATCCCGCGATCTTACCAACATTGCAAAATGAGATAGTTGTTACTTTATGTGATCTTGAAATGTATTTTCCTCCCTCGTTTTTTGACATAATGGTTCATCTAGTCGTTCATCTTGTGAAAGAGACACAACTGTGCGGACCAGCTTATATGAGATGGATGTACCCTGCTGAACGTTATATGAAAATATTAAAAGGGTACGTGAAAAACAGAAGTCGACCGGAGGGTTGTATTGCCGAGCGATACGTTGCTGAAGAAGCGGTTGAGTTTTGTACTGAATATCTGTCAAATGTTCAATCAATTGGACTCCCCAAATCTCATATTGTCGAAAAAAAAGAAGGAAAAAGGCTAATTGGAAATAAAGTTGTGACAGTATCAATGGTCGAACGGGATCAAGTGCACTTGTATGTTCTGCACAATGAGATTGAGGTTGAGCCGTTTGTTGAAATGCACAAAGTTGTTCTCCGAGATTTAAATCCAAATAGAAATGAGAACTGGATAGTACGAGAGCACAATCGAAGTTTCATACCGTGGTTTAGAGATCATATTTATTCAAAGTATCGTTCAGATCCTGCTTCAGTAACAGAAAGGTTGAGATGTTTAGCCTATGGTCCATCTGTAATTGTACTTTCTTATAGCGCATACGCAATTAATGGATACACATTTTATACCAAAGAACAGGATGATAAAAGTACTATGCAAAATAGTGGTGTTACCTTGGTAGCTGAAGCTATGCACATATCAAGTGCCAATGACTTAAATCCGAAATTTGCAAATTTGTCATATTTTGGGGTTATCGAGCGCATTTTGGTGTTTGATTACGCGAAGTTTCAGATTCCTGTATTTGGTTGCAAGTGGGTTGAAAATAATAGTGGCGTACGAATGGATAAGTCAGGATTTTTGCAAGTGGATCTCAATAGGGTAGGGTACAAAGATGAGCCTTTCATTCTAGCCTCTCAAGCTAAACAAGTGTTCTATGTCAATGATCCGACAAGTACGAAATGGTCTATAGTGCTTTTATCTAACAAAATAGTTGATGAAAAAATTGAAGATCAAGGTGATATTGGTGTTGGCATTGAATCTTGTACAAGAAACGATCAAAATGAGAATGAATCTTGTATTAGAAATGATCATAATGAGGGTATTTGGATCAATCCAACCGTCCGCATTGTTAAGAGACGCGTAGTACACAAACCTACCAAGAAAAGAAAGAGACGTTAGTGATAAAGGTAATAGTATACATAGTCCGACTAATTTGTTTTATTCAATTTGGTGCATATTCTCGTTTTGTACATAACTTTTGAACCATGTATCCGCTTGTTGACTTCTTTACATGTAACTATACTATTTTGACGATTCCGGAGCTGCTCATGCACTTATCTTTACATTTCGGGACTATTTTTTTATCGGTTTTGCTTCTGCCCGTAATCAAAAGTCGGGCTTAGGGTCTGAATTTCGGAAAACCGACTTTGTTTTTGAGTCCGTGGCGACGTTTTACCATAGCCATGTAAATTTCGTTCAATTCCGATAACTTTCTTTTTTACGCTTATTTTGATTTGTACCGATTTCGTTTCCGATTTACTTGTACATGCATGGTTTGACTTCCATTTGACTTGTATAGATTGTTAGCTTATTAATAGTGTACTAATGTGCTTTAGTTTGTTTGATACAGGTTCAATGGCTTCAGATAGAGATGCTCCACCTGAAAACCCACCTGAAAACTTACAAGAAAACTCACAAGAAAGAGTTGCTTCGGATACAAATGCTCCACCTGATACTGAAGCAAAAGAGGTTGCACGAGGCATCACTATTATGAGGAGTATCATACGACATAGAGACCAAGGATTAGTATACCGATTGGAATGGAATTCTGATAAACAACCAATTGGTCCTAATTCTGCAAAGTTGACAAGTTATATTGGTACACTTGTCCGTATGCATATTCCGGTCTCCATAGCTACCTGGAAATCGAAAACGAAAAATTTAGAATTGGAGGAGAAAAAACAAGCGATTTGGGAAGAGCTTCAGGTATATATCATATATGGTTAATTGTTGTTATTATCTTGACGATAAATTGTTTAAATTATTTATACTAACACACTATGCGTACGTTTTTTTGCAGAGGACTTTTGAGATACCAGATGAACGTAAAAGCTACATACTTAGTTTGGCCGGCAAGAGATATAGAGGGTGGAAAAGTTTTTTGACAAACACCTATCTTAAGGATAAAGATGGAAAATTTCTTGAAGATGCACCGGGACGGCCAACAAAGTATGCGACCTTCATTGATGAAGCAGATTGGGCTGAGTTTGTAAAGCAAAGAGATGAAGCTTTTCAGAAAAAGAGTGCCACGAATAGGGAGAGAGCATCCAAACCCGCGTATCCATACAAAAAAGGGCGTTTGGGATATGCACGCTTAGAGGATAAAATTGTAAGTAAATAGAAATTCGATTTAATTAATTGTCTACATGTGCATGTTTTAATTGACGATTTTATCGTTTGTGTCAATGCATAGTTGGAGGAGAGTAAAAGTGAGGAAGCTTCACTTCCTGTACATGTGTTGTGGAAGGAAGCTCGTGTGGGCAAGAATCACGCTGTCGATCCCGATGTTCAGAGAGTTTATACTGAATGTGTAAGTATAATACTGTGTCTTTAATTAAATCAAATGTTTTTTAATATATAAATGACTTTTTATCTCCACTAATAATTATTTAAATGTAAATGAATTACAGGAGACCTTGTCGCAATCGGCATCCACCGGTGAGGAGAGCGTACTTAGTAGAGTACTAGATGCTCCCGAGTATCCCGGTCGGGTGAGGGGTAAGGGTCATGGTGTGACTCCAACCTCTTTTTACAAGAGTCCTAGGAGAAGAAATCCTTCAAATGAAGAAGTGTTGCAAAAGTTGGCGGAATTGCAAGCACAAGTCTCTGAATTGCAAAGAGATAAAGAAGTGTATATGAGAGAAAAGTGCAACACTTCATCGGTGAAAGAAACTAGTGATAAGGCTAGTATCAACTATCAAAGGAAATTTCCCGAGGTAATTATAATTTTTTTTCCTTTTAAATTGTTCTATTTTATTAATGATAATGACTTTATATTTACTTTTGGTTTAGGGCATTTCATCTTGCCAACTATACTTATCGGAACCGAATTATCGACTAGTTGGCAAGGGAAAAGTGCACAACACTTCGGGAGATTTACTTCACCACAGACCGCTCCCGGATGGACACCTGAAAGTATCGGTGGATGTTGTATTAGATCGTGATGCGATTCTACCGGTACCTGACATGGTCTCAGAGACGACATTGCTGCGAGATGCAATAGGATCGTTTGTTGCATGGCCCTCGGAGCTCATTACCATTAGTGATGAGGTAAATTGAAAACGATTATGAATCATTTAGTTTTCGAATGTCAATTCTAAACCGTTTATTAATTATGTTTTACATTTTATTTTTAGACTGCTCCTATAAAACCCGCAATTAAGGGTAAAGGGATTTTACAGGAGGAGGAGTCTGTTGCATCGCTAAAAGAGGTACATTTAAAGTGTTAATATATAATCTGAATCAAAATATGCATGATTTTATATTTTACCTAACTTATATGATTTTTAGGCATCCGCTCGGGAGTCACAACAAGTGACACAGCAGGTTCGTAGTGTACCACCCAGTGGTCCTCCGAAGCAAGCGGCAAGAAAAGGCGGTGCTTTTGTGCCTCGATACCGGGCGACACTCGCAACAATGGTTGATATGTCCGATATGAAGGATGGTGCTTTACGGGAAATCGATATGGATGAAAGTGTCTTCGGTATTGAGTTCAAGTCACATATTACAATTGATGACTTGCAAGAGATTTTTAACCAAGATCAACTAGGCGTCAGTAATATGCATTCATACATCCGGTAATATTCACTCATCCGATATATTATTTAATTAGTCCCACAATATAATTTATTTACACTTTTCAATGAAAAGAATCTAATGTTTATTATGTTTTTATTTAAGGTTGTTGTATGACAGAGTGTTGCGCGGGACTGCATTGTCTAACAGATTCCGGTTCGTGTCTTCCGCCCATTGCAGCGGAATGGAAATTGTTTCGGATCCGGAATCTGTTAGACAGCGCTTAGTCGATAGATTCATGTCCACCGGCAATACAGAATGTCTGCATCTTTGGGCGTATAATACCCGACCAGTAGGGTTAGTTTCTCATTCTTTATTCATCTAATCTCTGTTTCTTTAGTGTATAGCAATATTTTCATATAACCTATTGTTTTAATTTATAGAGCACACTGGTTGCTGCTTGCTATCAACCCGATAAGGGAAGTCGTGTATTATCTGAATTCGGTAAAGGGTGAATGGACCAATTATCCGGCCATGAAGGAAATCGTTGATTTGTAAGTGGGATCGTTCTAAATATATATTCGTGTATATTTATATATTTACTTATTTGTGGGATTGATCTAAACATATGCTTTTATATATTTGTTAATTAGATCAATACAAGTATTCCGTAGTCAACGGGACGCACAGGTATCCCGGACTAAATCAAACAACATCACCTGGATCGAAGTGCAGGTACATTACTTTTCACAAATTTGCTTATAATATTTATGCTACTTGGTAAAACAAGACAACTTATATAGAATCTTATTTGTTTTTCTATGTAGTGTCCGCTACAGCGTAACAGTTCAGACTGCGGATACTTTGTATTGAGGTTTATGAAAGAAATCATTCAGGCGAATCAATTAGAGATTCCTCCCATGGTATAAAGTTATAACTTAAGATAATTTCATATAATTTATTACATTTACCTAAATATATTATTCATATTATGTTTTTGTTTTATAGTACCTTGACGAATTCCGTGCTGCTGGGTACTCGAAGCTAAAGTTAGAAGAAATCAAAGAGGAATTGTGTCAATTTTATATTAAGCTATTTTTCATGCAGATTTGAACTATAATATTGTTGATTTTGTAATGATGTATATATATAGTTTTGTAATGATGTATATATATAATTTTGGATATTATAATGGTATATATTAGTATATATATTGTCTTACTGATGGCTGAAATAATATAGTCGAAAATATATTACAGGTCGAAAATATATTACAGGTCGAAAATATTACAGGTCGAAAACATTACAGGTCGACTGGGAGGATTAAATTATAGGCTGCACATAAAAATACCTCATTTAGCAACTACAGCGCTTCTAAAAAGCGCTCTTAAAGGTCCACATACTAGAGTGCTTCTTAGTAAAAGCGCTGGCAAAGACCAGTAAAAAAGCAAAAAAAATTAAAAAATTACGCAGCATACAAAAGCGCTTTTGGAAAAGCGCTCTGGTAGGCCCCCCTATGAGAGCGCTTTTTCTGGAAAAAGCGCTCTCATAGGGGGGCCTACCAGAGCGCTTTTCCAAAAGCGCTTTTGTATGCTGCGTAATTTTTTAATTTTTTTTGCTTTTTTACTGGTCTTTGCCAGCGCTTTTACTAAGAAGCGCTCTTAAAGGGGGGTCTACCAGAGCGCTTTTTCCAGGAAAGCGCTCTTATAGGGGGTCCTACAAGAGCGCTTTTTCCAGGAAAGCGCTCTTAAAGGGGGGGTCTACCAGAGCGCTTTTAAAAGCGCTTTCGTAGCCTACGCCAGCGCTGGCTTTGGCAGCGCTTTAAAGCGCTGTTAAAGGCCAAAAAAAGCGCTGTGAAAGCCCTTGTACGGCGTAGTGTTATGTGTTTAATCTTCATCAAATAGTTCTATAACCAGATCCAATGTTTTACTAAATTTTAAAATTGTTAGTTGGTCTAAGGCGCTGAATTTGGTAGGAAAGATTCCGATTCAATTTCTTGCAACTTCGAAAGAGAACTATTTAATGTCAGAACTGACATTCATACCGAATTCATGACGTTTCACTCATTCTTATGAAATCGATATAGGAATGACTGTAAAAACATAAATTTGAATTTGTGACATTTCGCTCATTCCTATGAAATCAATTTGTAAAATGAAAGGTGTCTCTAGGTGGGACTTGCACTTTCCCACCATATACCCCTATCCACTAGCACTATCGAGTTTGATGCGTGAATATAACCACTAGATTACTGCCCGGTGGGACTTGCACTTTCCCACCATATACCCCTCTTAACACTATCAAATTTGATGCGTGTATATATATCCACTACTTAAGTATACCCACTAGCACTATCGAGTTTGATGCGTGAATATAACTACTAGATTATTGCCCGGTGGGACTTGCACTTTCTCACCATATACCTCTATTAACACTATCGAATTTGATGCGTATATATATTCACTGCCCGTTCAATAACATTATCAACCATATCCCTCACGCCTATTGATGCGTGAATATAACTAGTGCGTGGGTGGCTTGTGGTCCGTTCAATAACATTATCAAACATGATGCATGAATATAAATAATGTGTAAATATTAACTAGTGGGTGGCTCGTGGCCCGTTCAATAACATTATCAAACATGATGCATGAATATAAACGATGCGTGAATATTAACTAGTGGGTGGCTCGTGGCCCGTTCAATAACATTATCAAACATGACGCATAAATATAACGGTTAACCAATGAGTGGCTCATGGCCCATTTAATAACATTTTCGAAGATATACTCCTCACACATGATGCATAAATATAAACGGTTAACCAATGAGTGGCTCATGGCCCATCACATTATCGAAGATACAATACTCGCGCTTAACACTATCGAATTTGATGCGTGAATATAACCGATGGATGGCTATGGATGGCTATGGGCACGCTTAACACTATCGAATTTGATGCGAGAATTTGATGCATGAATATAACCGATGGATGGCTATGGATGGCTATGGGCCGTTTAATGATATTATCGAACTTGATGCGTGAATATAAGGCTCGTGGCCCGTTTAATAACTTTATCGAACTTGATGCGAGAGTATAAATAGTGTGGATCGATCGATAGCATTTGAATCCATATTAATCAGGGTAAATATAAATGAGCACAAAGAAGACCTTTCTTAGCCATCGCATATAATCTCAGTTAAATAAAACCTTTCTTAGCTATTACATATAATTTCAGTTAAATAAAACCTTTCTTAGCTATTACATATAATTTCAGTTAAATAAAACCTTTCTTAGCTATTACATATAATTTCAGTTAAATAAAACCTTTCTTAGCTATTACATATAATTTCAGTTAAATAAAACCTTTCTTAGCTATTGCATATAATTTCAGTTAAATAAAATAGATGTGGCCTAATCACATTCATGTTTGTCACACACATAAAAATATAACATTAAGTAAAGTTAAAACCTTGGATAAAAAAGAGGGGAAAAAACTAAAAACCATGGGAATAGACAAAAATGATCACTAATCATGGTAAAAATAAAATCTCTACCACCTTAATTCCCTTAATTTATCTAATTAAGTTCCTGAAAAAAAAATTAAGAAAACTAAGAGGAAAAAACATTAACAGAAGAAACACGATCACTAATCATGGTAAAAATAAAATCTCTACCAACTTAATTCCCCATAATTTATCTAATCAAATATCTGAAAAATTAAAAAAAAAAAAAAACTAAGAGGATAAAACATTAACAGAAGAAACATGAACATTAACACATCCATCTTCATCCATATGAATGACATTGTTGTTGGATCCATCATTGTTGTTCTGATTATTGTTATTGTCGTTTATTGGAGTTGCAATTCCAACCTCAGATTCTGGTTTCTTCCTCAAATTCTTGTTATTGTGCATCCAAACCTTGAAAACCCCTCTTGAAACACCAATGTCATTGCAGAATTTCTGAACCGCTCCATCATCACCCTTTTGCATTCTCCAACCCAGTTTCTCAGAAAATCCATACATCTTGTCTTTCTGCTCCTTGCTGAATTTCGTCCTGTACCTCTTTCTCGCACCGCTCGAGTTGTTGCTGTTGTTGTTGCTGTTCGGGTTCTCGAGCTTAATCACGGAAGAAGAAAAATTGAGATTTCTCTGATGGGGTTGATTTTGGTGTTGATGTTGATCATGATCAGATTGTGGTGGTGTAGAGTAAGCATTTCCAAGTGCTAGCAGCATGTGAGGCGCTGAAGAGTGTTGATGATGATAAGGTGGTAAATGTGAGAGTGGTGGTGGAGAGGATGGGCTTGAAGTTGGGCTTGGGCTTGAGGTTGGGCTTGTGCTTTGACTTGGGCTTGTGCTTTGACTAATCGGGCCACGGTGTGGGAGTTGTAATGGCGGTGGTGGTTGCGGTGGTGGAACGGTTGTTGACGGGGGAGTGTAGATGCAGTTAAGAAAAGTGGCGTTGGTGGCGGGGTTGGCGGTGGTGTTGGTTGTGGCGGTGGTGATGTTGGTGGTGTTTGTGCTGGTGATGAGGAGTTGTTCTTGAGGTTCACGGCGGTGGAAGTTCCGGTGACAACCACAAGCAGCACATTTGAGGGATCTAGGGTCGTTTGGATTAACGGTTGATGAAGGCATGAATTCTCCACATCCATCAAGTGCATGTCCACCTAGGGACGCAGCATGGTTTTTGAGACATTCTTTGTAAGAAACAAACATGGGTGATGTTGGTGGTTGTTGTAACGGTGGTGGAGTGGTGGTAAGGTGGCGTTTGTGTGTGCCGTTGGTAAAAGGTGAGGACTTTAAGGTTGTTGGTGTTATGTTGTTGTTGGTGTTGTTGGGTTGTGGAGGAATCGAAGGTGGTGTTTGAGAATCAACATCTATGTTTCTTGAGGTCATGTCCATGTTTTCTAGAGAGAGAAAGAGAGGGAGATTAGGGTTTTGTTGTTGATGTTGTAGGGTTGAAAGGGGAAATGAAACAAAATGGAAAAAAACAAAGGAAAGGGATAATGGTGTTGTTTGGAAGAAAGAAAGTGATGAGATGATTATGCAAGAGTGATGATGATGGTTATAATGAGAAGTGATGACAAAATCTGAGGTTTAAATGGGGTTATCAACACAAGAGATATAGAGGGTTACAGCAATACACTAATCATATCACAAAACAAACAAATCCAAAAACATTTATAATTAATTAATATTTTAATACATATTCTATATATAATTAAGTAAAAAAGGAATTTTAAGGTTTTGGTTTATCTTTTTCTTTTAATTTTTTATTTTTAATTTAATTTTAATTCTATTTTTAATTTGATCTTATCCTGTTTTAAATGTATGTTAATCTTTAAATAATTACTTTTTGCTATCATATATTTTAAATTTAATAATAATAAATTAAATCAGATCTAAATTAATCTTTATTTAATTTTAATATAGTTTTAGTTAAAGTGCAATAAATTTTGGTAAACAAAAATAAAGATGAATACTTTTAATAATTCAACAATTATAGTTAATTAGCTGTATAAAAAAACTTTACATATATATATATATATATATATATATATATATATATATATATATATATATATATATATATATATATATATATATATATATATATATATATATATATATATATATATATATATATATATATATATATATATATAATTCTGAATTTTATATTTTGTGAATACTTTGATATTTGTTTAAATTTAGTTGAGTAGATATTTATCATCCAATTGAATAATATTATTCAAAAATACATCATTTTTAATATTATTTTATTTTAAAATAAATTAAACTTTTGATCGATTTTCATTAAAAATATTGATAGTCAATTGAATTTTATGGATACTAAAAAATTTCATTTTATTTTTTAAAATAAAAATATTAATGTAATACTCATTTCAAATATAAGCATGAGTTGATAAAAGAAAATTATATTTAATTTAAATTAAAACAAAATAAATATGAAAATAATTAGAATCTGTTTTTGGTAAAAATAAAGGTTAATTAATTAATTAGCTTATAATTAATAATCTATAGTTTATAGTTGATGGTTGATGAATGATGATTAATAATGGATAAATTAATTGAAATGTTTGATAAAATTAACGGTTCAATTAATTGATAAATACAAAATAACATAAATTAATATTTATTAATTAATAATAAATATACATTTAAAATAATTAAAATTATAAAGAATAAAAATAAGTTTTTATTTTAAAATATAAAGTTAAAATTAAAAGAAAAATAATAAATTATAAGTTTTAAATTAAAATCTTATTTGAAAATAGTGTTTAAAAAATAAATTATAAATTAATAAAATAAGTTATAAATTCATAATAAAAATATTATTATTTAATTAAAAAAATTGTTATATGAATTTACAAATTATAAACTATAAATTCAAAAATATGTTATGCTAAAAGCTTTAATTAATTTTTATTTATATTTTAAAATATTATAAAAAATATTAAAAAAATAAATAAATTACGCACAAGAATAATTTTAATAAATATTTTTAAAGGTGTAAGTGTAACGGTATAAATTTTTTTACATGATATAATAGTTATTTTAAACAATTTTGTTTGAAGTATGAGATGTGTTAGTTGAAGGCAATAAATTTGTCTGAAAATATTAGGCAAGAATATATTCGTTGTGGTCACTGATTCACACAAGAGTCAGTGTTTCCTGCAGCCTCGTCTTAAAGAGAGAAAACCTACGTGGCCATTTCTCTCACTCAGGTCGTGACTGCCCTTAACTTGTTGCTTTGTATCAAAGGACATTTTTCAGACCCACCTCTCTGCAAAATATACAAACAAACACATGAATTCTGGTCTTTGATAGTATTTCTTTTTCTTCTTCATTACTATGCTGCTACTTCCCAACAAAAATATTACCTCATTTGTTCACTTCTTCACGCATAAGTTTACCTTTTTAATTTACTGTTTTCAGAGTAATGCCACCCTAGATATTTACATTTTTCATTTAATTCAATTTAATATATAGTTGATGAAATTACAACAACCAACTTTATTGAAATTATATTTTTCCCGTACATGCACACTAATAATTTACACTTTTAATTATTATTTTCTTAAACAATCATACATTTACACCATAGACATAAAAACTGAATTTTTAGATTTAATTCTTTATTTTTATTTAGCAAAATATCCTTTTTGGTTCCGTAAGTTTACCTTAAGGTTCATTTTGGTCTCTCAACTTAAAAAATGTTCATATTGATCCTTTAACTCTTCAAAACGTTTCATTATAGTCCTTTTAGTGTAATTAACGACGAATTTAGCGGCCGATTTCTAAGTTTTTCCGTCGCTAATTAGACAAAAATGATTAAAATGAGATATTTTAAAGAGTTAAGAGACCAATATGAATATTTTTTAAGTTAAGGGACCAAAATGAATCTTGAGGGAAACTTACGGGACCAAAAAAATATTTTGTCATTTTATTTTTAAAAAGTGATTTTTATCAAGAAATTTTTTAAAATATTAAAAAATAAATAAAAAAATTTTATAAGTTAAAAAAAAATTGACATCTAATAAAATAAATAGAATTATTAAAGTTTAAAATATAGTCGATATTTTTTAAAGAAGTTGTATTTAAAAAATTATTTTTATAAAAAAATTTAAAATTAATTTGTTTTATTATTGGTATTTGAAAAACATTATAATAAATTTATGAAATACCGAAAATAAAATTTTAAAAAATAATTATTCAAACTAATATTTTATTTGAAATTTTTATTTTAAAAACATTTTATATATTTTTTTAAAACAAAAATATGTAGTACTATAAAATCATTTAAAACAACTAAAACAAACGGGCCTATATTATGCTTCTTATATATCTAAAAAAATATACTTATCTATTGTAATAATAGTTACAAGATTTTTTTTATTACAAAATTTAATTTTGAATTTGAATCATTTCACTTATGCATTTTAAAAATATTTTTATATTTTTAAAGATAAAATCATGTCTATTAAAATTTATATTCTAGTGTTTAATTTAAATTTTACAAAACTATTATTTATTAATAAAATAGAATAGTAAATACTTAAAAATATAATAAAAAATTCAATGTTGTTAATATGTAAAATAATTAGAAGTGGAAAGAGTATATACCCTTGTTGAATTTTAATTTATACAATTTTGTGTATTTTTTTTTAATTTAATGTTACTTTATTATTTTTTTTGTTCATTATATATCCAATTATTACTTTATTTTCAAATTTTATACTACTAAATTTAATAACGCAAACATAAATATGTAAATATAAGGTATAAATGGTATTTTGGTGAGTTTATATTTTAACTTTTTTTAATAAAGATAAATTATGAATAAAAAAGAAAAACAAAAAGGATGTGATGTAAAATCTAACTCATCAAACAATTAACAAATACGATAGTTGGACAATATACAATCTAAGTGTATTTCATCCAATATCATAATTAACAAAATAAAGTTTGTCTAATCTATTTTCACATTCATTTTTCTCTCAAAATAGGAGATAAATTGAACCTAAAGGAATGTATAATGTGTAAAACATTCTTCTATTTAATTAAAAGATGGCAAGAGACACTATTTACATTAGAAAATACACGAATAACCAATATTGAATTAGTTTCAAGACAGATTTTTTAACTCCTCTTATTAGAATATTTGATAGCAAATTTGATTACATGCAATTCAACTTGAAAGCAGGTGCAGGGTTTAATCTTAGCTGAGAAAACTGAAATTCTGGTATAGCAGATCCAGATGTCTTGAGGGTTGTCGAGACATCAGGTCTATCATGAACAAACACAGGCAAGATATAAACAGTTTTGCGCAGTACTGAAAAGTAAAGAACACAATCAATTGTTGACCCAGTTCAGTGACAAACACACCGACTTTGGGGGCTACCAAGCCAGGAAGGAAATTCCACTATCAGTAGTACTATTTTATGTAAACAACCTCTGGTTTATAGATAAACAACCTCCGGTTTACCTAGTCACTACCCAATGCAACCTTTATCTTAGAAACACATCCAAGACAAGAGAACCTCCGCTCACTCCCTAGTGATATCTAACTGCTACAACCCAGTAACAGCTATTTGAACAACAGTCGAATGACACACCCTACAAGACAATACCTAGTCAATACTCTTGACTAAGAACAATAACTTAGAGTTACTTAAAAGCATCCTCCAAGAACAATACACCTTTTACCTACAGGCTTCAAGGTGAACAATATGTCTCTTACTTCACAGCTTCAAGACAGACACGGTGACCTTCCTACAACCCGGGAGCTTCACCCTTCTAAACCCTAGGATTCTACATCTTCAATCCTTATCAACCTAGGTTACAAATCCTTATATTTATAAGTAAAACTAAACCTATACCCAATTGGACTCGGGCTTCTAATCAGAGCATATTTGCTGTTAAAAATAAGCAGTAACTTCTGCTATAAACAAGGCCTTCAATCTTTAGCTTCCTAAAAAGTCTCCATATTTAGAAACTATATATTCTTCGAATATTCTGATTGATTTTTCAAACCTGTTAAGTAAATCACGCCGTATATGATTTGCACAATATTCAGGAATATTCTGCACTCTTCTGTAGTAACTAAACCGTAATTGATTTAACTAAAACTCTTCACTTCAGCTCAGGCATGATGTCGCGACATCCCATGTGACATGTTATTCCAGATATTGAAATACTTCAACATAACATGTTTCATCATCTTCTGTACCTGTTCTTATACAGACATACTATATTCCATTCTTGGAGCTAGTATTTGTTTTACAAAAAATTAATGCCAACTCTAAAAATACAAAACTTACAATCTCCCCATTTGGCACATTTTTTTGGCTAAAAAAAAAATAAAAACAATTACATTTAAAACCCAAAGGAATACAATAATAGCCCAACCAACAATAGTCCTCAGTAACTACTATAGTTTTATGTTGTCGAAACATCTTGTTCGACATCTTAAGCAGCATTCTGAATCAGCTCCATTTACTCCAGAACTTTGAACACCAAGGAACAACAACCTTGAGATTGTTAGATAGAAAGTCCTGAAGTCATTTGGTGTACATGAGGAAGAAGATGTACAACTCTCCCCCTTAATCGAATAACTACCTGCATGATATATCATACTGGATACACAAATGGTGTAACTCAGATCACAAGTCACAACAATTCTTCATAACAAAGAACACAAGTCACAAACAAACACCAGACAACCTTATGATAGAACATTATTTTCGACATGTTTGGATATAAGATGTGAGTATAAACTCTTGGATGAGTACCTGAGCAACACACCCTTTCTCCCCCTTTTTAGCCAAAAAATGACAAATAAGGTCATCACAAACCCAAGCCCAAGTACAGCTTACCCATACCCGCATGAACCTCATGATGATTAGCACTTTCACACTATGAAACGATGAATAGTAGAAGGCTCTATAAATAGGCTGATAGGAGACTTAGGAAATAACGATCCTTGAAAATATGACAAATTGATTGGTCAAGGAAAATGTTATTTGAGGAGAAAACCACCACAAGCCAATGTGTACCATCTAATATCTGTGAATGCCTTTAATAATGTTGGACTGTTTCTTTTGAGCAGATAGAACATACACGTGTATAGTCAAACCAAAATATATTTCAATTCCAAGATTGCCCTTTGACTACCTTTTCTGGTTGTGGACCAATTCTTCTGGAAGAACCAATTTCCTAAGATAGTGCATCCATAGTCACGAACACGACTTTCTGACTAAGCTTTGATGTTATCTTCCAAAATGTTTCTTTGCTAGCTTTTAAAGGAATATATTCTCAAAACATATCCTGACATCTGGTCAGACATTGCCTCTCATGCCTTAACAACACAGAAACACATAACACTGTAGAAAAATAAGTCCTTGCATGTATTAGTTCAGGCTAGCTTCTTATACAAAAATCCTCTATTGCTTAAACAGTCATCAACTCCTTTTATTCAGTTCTCAAGATTACTACTTTTTCTTTAATCATCTCTAGCTGATATATTAAGACCTTATGAATGATACTTGGCACAAATACAACCATCAGTAGTTGCATAGGCAGAGACAACACAACCGTCAGTAGTTGTGGCTTAGAGAAGGATAACCATCAATAGTTATCAGGTATCATTAGTATTACAACCATCAGTGGTTGTAGTCATTAACATAAACCATAGAAGTTATTGTTTAGGTGAAAATGGAGCTTATGTAGTAGTCTTGCAGCAATTTGATTATCATCAATAGTTATCTTCAGATTTCATGGGTACCAAAAATGCTGATAGGAAACTCTTGTAGCAACCAACCACAATCCTTAAACAGCACAAACTAGGCATGGACAGAATGTCAAAACATTCTTTAGAACATCCTTGCAAAACAATTGCAAAGACAGACTCAAGACTATAGATTCAAGACTCTCATGTCAACAATATGTCGACACAAAACTAGACTCAACAACATTCTTTTCTCCCCCTCTTTAGTCTAAACTTGACAAAAGGTAATAAAAGGAAAAATAAGAAAGCAAAATAACCCAAACGAAAAAACTTAAAACAAGAACATGCAAACCCCAAGAAATAAAGAGTAAGTCTAAGTTTCTCCCAAAAAGAAAGTTACACGAGGAAACTAAGAGTAAGTTTAGGTTTCCAAAAACAAAAAGACTCCAACAAGAAGAAAATAGACCAAAAAATATATACATAATTACCTCCACACCAAATACACTTGATTAGGAATTTCTCACATATTTCAGAACAAATGTTCCTAGCTAACTTGCTACACAAGGTCCAGACTGCCACTATCTGTAACTTAGAGTAGAAGAACCCCTTCTTCATCAGCCATTCTGCTCTTGACTTTACTATGATCGCAATCATGTTTTGCCAAAACATTTTATTACAACTCCATACTATCAGAACTGCCACTTCTGACATTATTGCTGAGTGCCAAGATCTTCTTTTACATCCCAGACAACTGATAAACTCCATAGATATAACTAAACTCTCAGAAATCAGCACAACCATACCAACTTCTGAATCATGATATTCAAATCACATTGGATAAATACAAAGTCTCCCGTCAATGTATTCACCATACATGGATAGACTAACCTTCTCTAACAAGGTAAGACAATTCTCCTTCACACTCATGGAAATTGCTGACCCTTCTTGGTTTCAAACTTCTCTATGAGTCACACACGCTTCCTTGGCTGAAAACACAAATTTGAGATGATGCCTCAACATCAGATCTGACATTAATCTCAAACACCTGTGTATGACATATACTATGGCTTTGGAGGATCATCCATAGTAGTTCATGCACAACTCCTTGCAGGGGATGCATGAGCTTACCAATATCTGATCACCCATTCTGATCAGACGAACCATCTCCATACATACACCATGTCATATCAGCTTACACAATGTCTTTGACATATGAACTTGACCTTCATACTCAATAAACCAGTCCTAACTAGAATAAAAAATAAACTGAACCAAGAAGTAGACAACTGATTGGCCACCAATCTACCAATCAATCTAAGACGTGTTTTCTGAATACACGTCTTAGCTCAGATGCCTCCTCTTCCAAGTCAGGAGTAGGTTCCAAACATATGTGATGAATGCACATCTGTTTAGCACCCAGAGCATCTATACCATAAGGAGTTTCATTCTAGTCGGCATGATGTTCCAGCATTTGATAGGACATTTGTTTCTTCTTTTGGAACATACAACTGAAATTGGTGCTAAAGCTAATGGTGCCTCGAAAACATCCTCTGATTAGCTTTGAAATAGGCAACCCTGCTTTACCAATAGCAACTATCCTTAGAGTTACTTTTTTAAACGGATCAATAGTCATGAAGATTCTATAAGAGACCAAAATAAATGGCTCCAACCTTTCTTCAGCAATCCGTAACATAGGACACATGATCCTTGAAGAAGTGACCATCAATCCTAATAAAGTGCCTTTATGAGTGGACTTGAGAATCAGGAATCAAGTTTCGTTGGCCACTTTACTCAGTAAAACCAATTTTTGAACTTCCTTTATCATAGGATGCAGTTCCTGAGGAGATCAAACCCTAATGCTAAGACAACGAGGTTTACAAGCGATACCATGCAACGGAACAAAATCACCAATCACCTCATCTTAGATGCCTTCATGTAAGAACTTTCCCAAGTTCCAACCCTTGCCACAACATATGAGATCAACCTTCACCAGCCAGATGTCTCCTCTTCCAAATCAGGAGTAGGTTCCAAACAAAAGTATTCATAATATTTTGTTCATCACCCAAAACATATGTTCTTCAACCGGTAGCTGCATACCTGTTGAAATAATGTTCTAACATACCATAGAACATCACACCATCCTTGACAATCTTCAAGGTCTTCAAGCAATATGTAGATGTACATGAGTATCAATTGATTCTCATCAACCTTCTTGCTAAAATGTCTTCATGAGTGGACTTGAGAGAGATCTCAAGTATCTTTGATACCCTTAATGAATTTGTTGAGACATCTGGCATATACTCTGTTGAGGGCAACACCCCTAGTATCCTTCCCCATATTTTGAGGGTAATATCAGATACCATGCAGCGGAAATAAACAAGCTCCTCACCAGTATTCAGACACAATGCTTATACCACTATTCAAGTATAAACATGGCAACATAGAATTGAAAATAAATCAACCCTACATACAACAACTTTTCACCAAGCTACAGGCCTGAAGGCAACAAAATAGGAACAACTTTTGCTCCAGATAACCAATGATCATTGCCAAAAGATCATCCGTACAATGGTATGGATGGTCCAAGTTCATACCTCTTTTCAGTAAGAGTCTTCCTTGCCAAACCAGAAAGTACCCTCCTAGGATCTCATTCAGAGATAGAACATGATGCCTGCTCTGATACCAATTGAAATTCTGGTATAGCATATCTAGATGTCTTGAGGAATGTCGAGACATCAGGTCTATCATGAACAAACACAGGCAAGATATAAACAGTTTTGCGCAGTATTGAAAACTAAATAACACAATCAATTGTTGACCCAGTTCGATGACAAACACACCTACTCTGGGGGCTTCCAAGTCAGGAAGAAGATTCCACTATCAGTAGTACTATTTTATGTAAATAACCTCCGGTTTACTGATAAACAACCTTCGGTTTACCTAGTCACTACCCAATGCAACCTTTATCTTAGAAACCCATCCAAGACAAGAGAACCTCTGCTCACTCCCTAGTGATACCTAACTGCTACAACCCAGTAACAACTACTTAAACAACAACCAAATAACACACTCTACAAGACAATACCTAGTCAAGACTCTTGACTAAGAAAAATAACTTAGAGTTACTTAAAATCTTCCTCCAAGAACAATACACCTTTTACCTAAAGGCTACAAGGTGAACAATATGTCTCTTGCTTCACAGCTTTGAGACAGACACGGTGACCTTCCCACAACCCGGGAGGTTCACCCTTCTAAACCCTAGGATTCTACATCTTCAATCCTTATCAATCTAGGTTACAAATCCTTATATTATAAGTAAAACTAAACCTATGCCCAACTGGATTCGGGCTTCTAATCACAACATATTTGCTGTTACAAATAAGCAGTAACTTCTGCTACTAACAAGGCCTTCAATCTTTAGCTTCCTAAAAAGTTTCCATATTTAGAAACTATATATTCTTCGAATATTCTGATTAATTCTTCAGACCTGTTAAGTAAATCACGCCGTATATGATTTGCACAATATTCAGGATTATTATGCACTATTCTGTAGTAATTAAATCGTAACTGATTTATCTAAAACTCTTCACTTCAGCTCAAGCATGATGTTGCGACATCCCATGTGACATGTTATTCCAGATGTTGAAATATTTCAACATAACATGTTTCATCATCTTCTGTACCAATTTTTATACAGACATACTATATTCCATTCTTGCAGCTAGTATTTATTTTACAAAAAATTAATGCCAACTCTAAAAATACAGAACTTACAACAACTCTAAAGAATGTTCATAAATTATCCCTAAATATGCCACCACAAATTAATATTTTCAGAATCTCCTCTTGAAAATTCATTTGTATTGCACTCAATCCAATTATTGTTGGAAATCCACCAAAAACTATGATGAATTTCTACCAATCTTGATGAACAAGATTGATATCACCACACAATGACAATGAAAAATATGAAAGAAAGAAAGTGATTTTCTGCATAGTTTCTCTCTGCCCACAAAGTGTGGAAAATTTTATTATTCACTTGCAACTGCAAAATTCTTTGAATACAACTCAATTGACTTGATTACAAAAATAGGGATTACTTCCTCTATTTATAGATTTAGGTTAGCTTGTTCTCTAAGCCAAAAAGCCCAAAACTATAAAAGCCCAAAATAACTATTTTGGAACTAAATCAAATCTAATCTATTTTAGACATAAATCAAATCTATTTAATTTAGATCTAAATAAAATCTGTGTGTAACAAACTATTTCCACACTTCTAAATCAAATCAAATCTTTTCGACACAAGGAATTACAATTTAACACACCACCTAATTCACTGTGTCTAAGCTATCTATGTTCATCATAGCTCTTAGTCTTCTGAACACTTCGACTTGCACTCCCTTCGCCATGATATCTGCAATCTGATTCTAAGCTCGGCATTGTTTCAAGTTCATCTTCCCTTTAGCTACCTGCTCTCGAAGGTAATGGAACCTCATTTCGATGTGCTTGCTTCGACCATGTGCTATCGGATTCTTCGCCATGTTGATAGCTGACATGCTGTCGATCTTCATTGTAATTGCTCCATGATCTTTACCTATTATCTCTTCAACCAAGTTCACCATCCATGTTGCTTGACATGCACAAAGAGATGCAACTATGTACTCTGCTTCGCAGGATGATAATGCCTCCACTGGTTCCTTTCTCGAACTCCAAGCAAATGGTGCACCACCTAGCATAAACACATATTCTATTATGGATTTTCTATCCTCAGCATCACTATACTAACTCGAATCAGTGAATCTTACTAGCTTGCATTCTTTTCCTTTATCAGATGCAGGAAACAAAATGCCATAGTCAAGAGTTCCTTTGATATATCTTAGTATCCTCTTCTCCGCTGCTATATGTGATACCTTTGGCTTCTGCATGAATCTACTTACCATACCTACACTGTATGCTAAGCCAGGCCTCGTGTGACAAAGGTATCTTAATGACCCAATAAGTATTCTGTATTGGGTTGGGTCGACATCATCTTCATCTACATCTTTCGACAGTTGCAGTCTTGGTTCTGCAGGTGCCGAAGTTGAGTTGCATTCTTCCATCTCAAATCTCTTGAGAATTTCTCCTGCATATCTTCTTTGATGCATCACGAAACATATGCGTAGAAAGCATAATGTACCATCTCACCTTTGGATCGTTATCCTCTACCATGATTCACAAAACTTTTAGAGTCAATTAGACTTAATCAAAAGACCAGCTCTTGATGCCAATTTTTGAGTGTGAATAAATATGGAAATAGAAAACACTCCAAGAGGGGGTGAATAGACTTAAAAACAAAAAATTCAACCGATTCTTCAAATAAGAATAATCGGTGGTTTTTCAGAGTTTATGCACGGAAGATTTATAGAGCGAAAATGTAAAATTATACTCGGTATACAATCATTAGGTAGAAAACCAAATCACTTTATAAATATCGTAATGATTAGATGAGGAAACACAATGTATGTAATTGAATCAATTGAATAAGTCACGAGATATGGTTGCACAATTTATCAATTAAGTCGAATTCTAGAAAGAGCCAACACCAATTTCTTCATATCACGAGAGTGAGCAAGAGTAAGTAGTAATGGATAATCCACAACCTAGAAGGACTATAAGGCTATGTTTGGGATTTTGGAGAGGAGGGAAGGGGAAGGCTTCCAAAAATGAAATTTTAAAAAAATATAGGAAAATATTTGACATTTTTTGAAAAA
Source organism: Vicia villosa (assembly GCF_029867415.1). NCBI lineage: Eukaryota > Viridiplantae > Streptophyta > Magnoliopsida > Fabales > Fabaceae > Vicia > Vicia villosa. Next base: position 34,029,326 of record NC_081186.1, read on the forward strand.
ATGATTTTGTTTAGAATGATAAAAGAGTCATTATTATTGCTAAATTTTTAATTTTTAGAATACTATAACAACCTAAAAGATATTTGGAAAATTTATGTAAGCCCTTCAAAACCCTCCTTCAATATAATTTTTGAGTTCCCCCATTTTATGGGGTTTTCGGTGTTATGAATAAACTCAAACCCTCCAAAACCCTCCTACCCAAAATCTTTTTATCCTTTTTACCCAATTCTTCCTATTTTCCAAAGCCCTCCCCTCCCTTCTCCTCCAAACTCCCAAACATAGCCTAAGAGACTATTGCAGGAGAGCTGACGCTGGACAAATATCTCTCAGGTTCCAACAAGCGAACCCGAATACTTTTGACATTAAAAATATTGTTCTTACAAGTTTAACAGATAACCATTTCGATGGAAGTTTAATTAGAGATCCATGGGAGCATTTGACTCGTTTCTAAGAGGCATGTTCTATGTACAAACTATAGGTAGTGTCATACCCCAAAATTTGCCCATCATATTTTGGCTCACATGACATTCAACTACTCAAGACTATACAAGATTTGGGCACACTTACTTGTCTCCTAAGCAACAAGCGACAACTAGGGTTTTGCTTCTCTCTAAGTAAAATCAACTTCTGATACTTCAATTGGACTTCATGGCCTCTCATATGCCTCATAGTATCCCCATGCCAAGTTTCAAGCTTTGATTCATAAGATTGCTCAGTCAACAGTTCAAATGGTCAATAGTCGACCAGTTTGACCTAAAAGTCAATTATGGTCAAATCACAGTCAAAACTCCTGATTTTTGGTCAACATTAATATTTTAAAGTCACATTCATCATTTGATCAAGGGTTGATCATGATTCATCAAGGAAAGCTAAGAAATCAACAAAAGTCCAAATTTCTAAATTAGGGTTTTTGACCTAAAAGTCAACTGAACTTTGACTAGCCATAACTTTCACATGGAACATCGGAAATTTCCCAACCAGTATCTATTTTGAAGGAAATTGAATTCTTTACAACTTTGTCTCTCTAATGCCAAGGCCAAAAATGCTTCATTTAAGAGATATGGTCCAAAAGATTATAGGTCCTTTTTGAAAGTCAACCAAAAGCAGTTTTTTGTCAAAGCCCATATCATCAAGATAAAATCTCCAAATGGGAAAAAGGTTCCAAAGTGGCTTGTATAGGACATCTTGATATTTCCCAAAAGTCCTAGAACTCTTCCATATCTTAAAAATTGAGGGAGATATGCCTTGTCAAAGTTGGACAAATTTGGGTGAAAAATGTGAAACAAATATGGTTCAAAATGAGTTTTCTTGCAAATGGGCCCAATCTTTTTTGATTCGATATTGATCCTCAAGTTATCCAAGACTTCAAATCCAATTTCCACGAATTTATAGGATTTATTTGATTTATTATGAATTTTTTTATTTATATAAAAGTGATTAAATTCAAATAAATCAAGTAAAAATCAAAGATTTGGTTTAAGCATATGATTTGAATCAAATCCAATAACCAATTATACCTCATATTCAATATAATTTCGTGCAAGACAAGATTGGAAAAATTAGATTGAAATTGGACAAAATTAGAAAGATTCAAAAATCAAATTTCCAACAATTTCCAATCTTTGATTCAAAGGGATTTAGCCAAGTTTTGTTACCCTAATTCATTGTGTTATAAGTACACAACATAAACCAATGCCCAAGAGGTCGAAAATTCTGTGGAGCAAACCCTATTCAAAAAGCAAAATTTCCATCAAGAACTCAAACTCGGTTTTGAAGATTGGTGGGATTTCAAAGATTTTCAAGCATTGCTACACGTTCCTTGGATGTTCCTGAAGCTTTTCCAATCATTCCTACGCCACGCCGTTTCGTGAATCATCAACAATAAGCCACGGTTTGCCATAAAAATTTTGAATTCGAGTTCCATGATTCATGATGCATAAACATGTTTTGATGGTATATACTTGTTCGTTGTGATGTCCTTAACGTTTCTGAATGATTAATTGGATTGTTGCTTGCTTATATCGTGATATGCCATTGTTAGTTTTAGAGGTCTTGAATTAGGGTTTTGTGATATAGGACGATTTAATCCCAATTGCAGGTATATTTGAGATCGTGATGGGTAGACGAACTCATCCATGTGTTCATTTTTTATTTTCATGGCTTGTATGAGGTTTTGACATGTTCAGGTGATTCAGCTACCACCATGTTCGTAGCTAAATTCTAGCTAATCGTAGCAGAATTTAACCAGGGCTGGGGAAGAAGAAGGGTACGTGGCCTCGCAATAGTGGTTGATTCGAATTTCACACTTTTTTTGTTCAGTCATATGCTAGGTCTAATATATTTTGTTTGGTGCGCATCCTTTGTCAACTAAAGCGTGTTGGGTGATTGGCAAGGCTGTTGGTTGTTTAAGCGAAAGGGCGTGGGTTCGATCCCTCGCTCCCTTTTAATTTTTGTGAAATATTTGTTTCATGATCTGGTACGCACGCCTACAGGGCATCATCACGCAGCCTCAGATCAGAGCCTTAGGATCTCATCAAGCCCAGATCCAACGTCAGCCAAGCTGGAGGCACATTATAGAACTTCACAGGCCAGCCACACTGGATTAGCACCTGGTTTTAATCTCTTTCATTTTATTTTGTTTGTTTTCTATTTTTCTTTTTTATTTATTTTCCTTTTAAAAAAATAATAATAAAAACAAAAAACATTAAACCCCTTTTTAAAAAAATTAGTTTTTAGGTTAGTTAAATCAATATTTTATTTTATTTTATTAAATTAGTATAATTAAATTTATTAGTTTTTAGGATAATTTTAATTAGGGTTATTAGTTAATAATTTTGATTAGGTTTATAATTTTAAATAGATTTTAATTTTAGAATAATTAGATAATTTAATTAATTAGGATAATTAAACTAATTAGGTGATTTAGGGCTAACTTTTAATTTAATCAGAATTAGAGTTTTAATTAACTAGGTTCCCAACCAATAATTAATTAAGGGCTTTGATCAAGATAATTAGTACAAACCCTAGTCTAGGTTTTTTTAACCTGTTTCTTTTTATTAACCATGGTTAACTTTTCCCCATTCGGGGTTTGCCTTTTGCCTTGCTTTTTTATTGTTTGCCTAAATTATTCATAATTTTGTATCTGCTTTGAGGTTGTAACAATTTTAATTTTTGATCTGTTCATTTTATTGTAACTTCCCCAAAGCCTTGTAATAGCTTAGGTTTACTTTCCGCATTTAAAAAGTTTTCTACCTTTCTTTCTGGGTTTTTGGCTATGTAATCCCCCACCCGAAGCCTTGTAATAGCGTAGGAACATTTATATTTCTGCCTTTATTTTAAATTGCGTGGTTAGTAATTTAGGGAGTGATAAGCCTATTAATTAATTTAGATCACTAACTTTATAAGATAAAATATCTGAATTGAAGCACATGATTGTTGCACCCACACACCTTTAATAGTAACCCTTCTTATGCTGCCTTCGATATAAAATAGTCAAGTTCCTCGAGCGTGGGGATACCTTAGCAAATGTTGCCCTCAGTTCATAATCATCATAAAAAAGGATCATAAGTCCCTTCGAAGTCGCCTAAACAAAAATGATCTCGTCCCTCGATATTGCCTCGGTTAAATGATGATTGTCCCTTCGAATGCTAAGGTATCCTCACTGGTTGCCTAAATGACTATTTCATCTTTTCCTAAGACTTCCTACCCTCTTTATGGTATGGATAGCCTTATGGCGAATGATAATTCTCGATGACCCTTCGATGTCCCTTACATCCAATAAAAGGACTTCCTACCCCAAATGGTATGGATAGTCTATTTCCCTTAAGACTTAAAGAACAAGAAAGACTTAAATCTTAGGGTAGGTGCTCTTAAATGCTTGCTCAACACTATTCAAACTCAAATTACTTTTCACACCCCTTTTCAAATCAATTCAAAAAGGCTACGCTTATTTACAAGCTAAAGTCCTTATTCAAATCTTTTCAATTCACACACGACACTTTTTCAAACAATTCAAACAAAAAGTGAGCTAAGAAATTAAGAGCCCATGGATAACCATGGATGCAAAGGGTGCTTACACCTTCCCTTTGTATAACCTACCCCCAAAACTCAAAATCCTTCAAAGGTCTTTCCTGTTCTTTTTGCCTTTCCAATTGGATAAAATAAAAGTCGATGGCGACTCTTGCTATCCGCAACACATTCAAAAGTCAGTTCTCCCACCGAGTTACAGAACTGGCGACTCTGCTAGGGATTTTATTTAAAGAGGGGTTACCTTAGAGCTAGGATCACTTATATTTGTTTGACTTGTTTGCTTTAATTTTAAGGGTATTGCTTGGGTATTTGCTTGGATGAAAGATCCTACACCCGGATCTAGTGTACCTTAGGTATGTGGCAATAGACCGAGGAGACTGTACGACTTGTATCGATATGGTTGATCTGGTGGCCACTGTTAGTGCGACACTTTGGTATGTCCCGATGGCCCTTGAATATGATCGAGGAGACATTTGGCTGCCGCGTGGTGCATTAAGCACTTATTTGCCCTTAGAACCCTAGTTGAACTTGACTTTGGCCTATTAGGAAGTAGCGAGATGGCTGACTTTGGATTTCTGATTGAAGCTGGTTGATACTCGAAGCTACACTCATTAAGACCAATCTTTCAAGATGTTTTCGGTCAACCGTTCGAGTGTTGACTGAGATAATGCTTTCGAGAAAGATCTGTGATATGAGATTCCCTAGAACCCGATCTTTATCTAGGACAGGTCGAACCAACTAAACTTCAGTGGGGAGGGTACTTACCTATGGACTTCTCGCAAACCTTTAAACCTAAGGACACTTGTGTGACTTTCTTGTGTGTGCTACTAACCTTTTGATTTCCGTGCAGGTTTTGTCGTAGGAATTGTTTGTCCTTACTATCTTACGCTTTGCCTGATGCATTGCATTGCATGACATCATGACATCATGACATCATGACATCATAACATAGCATATTAACTAACCCTTTCAAGGATCTTAGGAATTTAGGGCGCACAATATCAGGTGCTCTTATCAAGGACTAAATTCCTATCAAGGGGCAAGAGGATTTATTTTCCTCTAGCCATATGTCTTCAAATTCAGAGACTCAAGGGGCAAGAGGATTTATTTTCCTCTAGCCATGTACCTTCAAATTTAGAGGTATCCCTGTCATACCCCAAAATTTTCCCAGTATATTTCAAGCTTTGATTCACAAAACAGCTCAAATGGTCAACAGTCGACTGATTTGACCTAAAAGTCAACTGTGGTCAAAATACAGTCAAAATTTTTGATTTTTGGTCAACATCAATATTTTGAAGTCACATTCATCATTTGATCAAGGGTTGATCGTGATTAATCAAGGAAAGCGCAGAAATAATCAAAACTTGAAGTTGCTAAATTAGGGTTTCTAGGTAAAAGTCAACTGAACTTTGACCAGCCATATCTCTCTCATACTTTCTCAGAAATTCCTCAACCAAAGCTCATTCTTATGGAAATTTGATTCTCTAAACCTATGATGTTGGGCCCAAAGTCAAGAAATGCACCATTTGAGAGATATGAGCCAATACATTACAGGTCCTTCTAGAAGCTCGCAAAAAGCTGTTTTTTGTCAGAAGCCATATCTTCAAGATAAAATCCTCAAATGAAAAAAAGGTTCCAAAGTGGCTTGTAGAGGACATCTTGAGCTAACTATTTTTCATCATGACTATTAATCATTGTTTTCCCTAACCCTTTTAATTTTTGATCTGTTATCTTATAATTGTTGGGGTTTTTATGCGCGAATTCTTTCCTCACCCCATACTCTGTGATTGTCGAATGCCTTCTTTAAATATTTTGCATTTTTATTGTGCCTTTTTATTTTCTGCCTTTTTATTTAATTATCTTCCTTTATTTCAATTATTTATTTTTCTGCCATTTAAATTCTAGAAAATGTGTATAGGTCGCAATAAGTTTTCTTGTAATAGTTGTATGTTTTACTTTCTGCCTTTATTTTTCTGCATTCACAGGTGTTTATTGTAATAGCGTAGGACCATTAAACTGCTCTATTAATTGTTATGGTTAGTAATCCTAGGGAGTGCAAGCCTTGTTAAAATGAATTAGACCATTAATTATAAGATAAATATTCAAATTAAACCACGTAATTGTGCCACACACACCTTTAGGGTAATCCTTCTTATGCTGCCTGTTGCCTTTTAATTACGATTCTAAAATAGTCAAGTCCCTCGATTCCGAGGATACTTAAGAAAAACAAATGTTACTCTCAGTTCATCATCAAATGATCTTGTCCCTCGATGTTGCCTCGGAAATAAGATGATTGTCCCATTGCTAAGGTATCTGTGGACCTCCGTTTTTTTCGGGCCATACCTCTGAGCGGGAGAGATACGTGAACTGACTCTTTTTTATCGCTTAATGCTTTCGCATTTTTTTTGAAAATTCACAGAGTCGCCACCGACCTTTTATTTTATCCAATTAAGGAAAGGTTTATAAAAGAAACAGAAAAAAGACCTTTAAGAAATTCTGGGTAAGGGGGTAGGTTATACAAAGGGAAGGTGTTAGCACCCTTTGTATCCATGGTTATCCATGGGCTCTTAAGTTTGCTTAGCTCACTTGTTTTTCGATTACTTTTCAATTGCTTTAGAATGCTCATATGTGATTTCAAATACCTTTGTAAATTGAATTTTGTAATGATCCTTGTGTGGATGTATACAAAATGTTTGTTTATCTTTCGAAAGATGTTTTGAAAAGAACGTTAACTTTGTAATGATCCGTGTTTGGATGTATACAAAGTATTGTCTTTTTGGAAAGTTTTGTTTTGAAAAACAACAGTGTATGAGAATTTTGTTTGTTTTGATTTGAGCAAGCAAACTAGGAGGTCTACCCTGAGTTGTAAGGTCTTTATCCTTATTTCCTTTAAAAATCTATCCTTTCACCGGATACAAACAAAAGGTTCGATTTTGTACTCGAAACAGTAGAATTTTGACTTTGATTTTGAAAAGAATGAGAAGGGATTACCTTAAGAGGTGCAAGTGTGATTCTGTTTGTATTCAGATATTTTATCTTTGAAGTTAGTGATCTAACGGTTCAATTTTATCTTTGACATACACGCAATTTATATTTGCTGGAAATTAAAATGCGGAAATGTAAAGTGCGGAAAGTAAATCTACGCTATTACATCGATTGTGCAGGAAATGTAAACTAGCCTATTTACATGAATTTGACATCCTATACATTTATCTAGGAATTTAAATTGCAAGAAAAATAAAAGGCATGTTTTTGGATTTTTTATGATTTATTTTAATTATGATTAATGCATGATTAATTAAAATAAAATGAGGGAAAAGATGAAAATAAATTTTAAACCTAAAAATTAAGTTCAAAATATGTACAAAATATTTGTCAATTAATTTTAAAACAAAACTAATTTTTTTGGAATTTTTGAAATTGATTTGAAATTGATTAAGCTAATTAATACATAATTATACAAATAATTATACAAATAATTAAAACTTAAAGAGAAAATTATCCTAAATATGTACAAAATTAGTTTATAATATATAAACAATATTTAACATAAAGAACAATTTTTTTATGATTTTTTGATTGGTTAGAATAATTAAAAAGCAAATATATAAATATATACCAATTAATTATGCAAAATATTGAAATTATGAAGAAAAATAAAATATTTTTATTTCAGAAAATAAAATATTATTTTAGAAGTCTAAAAATATTTTTTGCGTATTTTTTGGATTTTTAAAACTATTTTTAATTAATTTAACAAAGAAATTAAAATAAAAATAGAAAATAAAAGGATACTAATCAGATGTGGTTGATTGGAGAGTCCATGGTGTCGAACAATTGTCAGGTGCGTTGGATGGAAAGTTGAGAAGATCCAAGGGCTCAGATCATGAGGGAGCATGATATGATGGTGGGGAACATGTGCTGAATCCAAGGAGATTCAAACTTTCTGACTGGGACCCACAAGTGCACGCGTGGATGGGAAGACTGGTTGACCAGCCAATGATCAAGAGCCACGCGAGCGGAGGGAAGAGTCAGCTTTGACTGACGAACCACGCTTGGACGCGTGGTCGTCTTCAACCTCCGTCTCTCTTATTTTTTCAAACAAATAGCGGGGGTTTTAAACCTCCTCTATTTTTACGATAAAAACGCCATTTTTGGTAGCTTCCCAAACCTGCAAAAATAAGCGTTAGGAATAAAAACAAGTGACCCAGATCCCCTAATTAGGATGCTCTGAGTCCAAATATGATGTTAGTTTCGCTGTTTGAGAGCTGTAGCTATGGATTCGATGGAGTTGAAGTTTTAGCACGCATGAACCTTTGTTAATGGCATGGGATGATTCTCACGTGGTAGCTTACATGTTAAGGCCCAGATCTAGCTTATGGGACCACATGAACTCATTGGAATGATTAGATTACATTGAGGTTGATTAAATATAGGAAAACGAAAATTACTTATGTATGAACATGAAGAACACTATGCATGTGTTACGACTCTCATGGGACCATATTAAGGGTTCATTCTTACTTTATATGATCTTAGAAGATGATTGGAATGATTGTTTTGTATTGATATTGATTGGAATATGGAATTCGAAAATTACAAAGTGTATGGAAATTTTGAGAAATTTGATGAGTTTTCTTGCTATGCCTTGGCTATAATTTCGTGTGTGTCTTGTTGTTGATGTATTCCACTTCATTTATAGGCCAAGAGCTGCTTGGAAGTGAAGCTAAGAGCATTGATTGCTTGGTTGAAAGTTTGATTTTTAAATATTAAAAATCCTTGAATATTTGACCAAGTCTTCATCTCCTTTACTTCTCTTGCCTTGTGCTTCAATTCTCTGCAGAAAATCAGAGATTCCTTGGGTGACTCATGCTTAGATTGTAAGCTACCCATTATCCATTCATTTTTCTTTTTAATTTAATCTTAAAATAAGATAAGATTAAGCAAAAAATGAATAAAAATAGTATGGGCTTAGTCTTGGTCGTGGGAGGCCCATAATATTATGGAAATGATGTTTGAACCATGAAAACTTGGCCCCATTTGGAAAAAATGCATTTTTGAGCAATGTTGGTTTCATGCATTTTCCCAAAATTTAGCCAACTTCAACAAGGTGTAAATCCCTCAATTTTTGTCATATGAAGGAGTTCTTACACTTTTTGGAAACCTCAAAGAGTCCTCTAACCAATGTCTTTCGTCTCATGTCAAAATTATTTTTGATGCTCCTTGTGTGTCCTTTTGAAAAAAGTGTCTTTTTGTTGAATTTGAAAATGACCTGTAATGTCTTTGGTCATATTTTTCAAATGGTGAATGCAATGACCATGGGATCAATTGCATTTGAAAGATAATTGAATTTCCTTCAAAATGAGCTTTGGTTTGAATTTTTTGGATGAAGGATGAGAGAGTTATGACCAGTCAAAGTTGAGTTGACTTTTCAGGCAAAAACCCTAATTTTGAATCTTAGGGTTTTGTTGATTTTTGATCTTTCCTTGATGAATTATGATCATCCAATGATCAAATGATGAATCCTTTGACAAAATATGGACTTTGACAAAAAATTTCATTTTTGACTGTCTGTTGACTTTTTGGGTCAAACGGGTCGTCTGTTGACTGTTTGAGCTGCTGACGGTGCGTCTGAGTGAATTGAAGTTTGAAAATTTGTATGATGGTACTTTGAGATATATGGATGTGCATGAAATCCATTTGAGGTCTCAAAAGCTTGTTTCTCCTATAAAAACAAGAAAACCCTAGTCAGGGACTGTTTGTGTAGGAGACAGTTAAGCGTACCTGATTTTTGTGCAGTGTTGAGTCTCTGCTAACCGCGTGATATTCAGAAGACTTCTAGAACAAAAATCTTGGAATTTGGAATTGTAAAAGATTGATTTGATTGATGGTACAAAACACTGAGAATTGTACTGCCAGCAGTTTGGCTGTCAACTGACTGTTCAGGTATTGACGTAGCAGTTAGAGTGAAAAATCAACAGTCAAAGTTAATTTTCTTTTTTTTTTTTGTTTTTGTTTTATGTGAAAGATTAAAGTTTATTTACATGACTTGTTAAAAAAAACACAGACATAATAAGTAACTAATATTTACTGTACGCGAGCAAAATTACCGATAATAACCCTGAAAATCATTTAATGCACAGAAAAATGAATATTTGACTGGCAGAAAACACATAAAATATTATCTGAGTAATTAAGCAATATTATGACAAATAGTACAACATTTAATACTGACAGTACAAATATTACATACTATATTGAACAGTACGACGAATAAACGGTACATTTAAGAAATAAGAAATACGGCAAATTTTAAGAATGACGATTGATAACCCATGCTACAAATAGTAACATGTAGATGATTGGGAGCATAAGCATCCCAGGTCCACAGTGTTCCGGGCTATGTAGACAGAAGAAAGACATGATCACCGTAGCAATGGTGATGACCATAAGAAAACATGTTTCCCACCGCTTCGCCATTTTGTCGGGGAAGAAGAAAGGATGAATTATGAAGTAGAAATTTGAGAGATGAATTAGAATTTGATGTGAGATTTTTATGAAAAAATGAGAGGTATTTATAGAGTGGAAAGAAGGATAGAGACGTTGGGGAATGATGTGATTCCGTACAAAAGGAGAATTTGAGTGGAAGTGAGATTTGAAAGAAAGTGTATGATAGTGTTGGGAAAAAGAGAGATGTAGAGAATAAAGTTAGGATTTGATTTTTGAAAAAGAGATTTGAAAAGATTTTTGAAAATAATGGAATATAGTACAAAAATTAGTGGGAAACAAAAGATAATAATAATCTGCTTGTTACCAGTACAGTCTGAGTTTCCTGATTCTGCGCCTGCAAAAAGATTTAACTCTGTACCAATTGTGTCAGTACTATTTATCTGTAAATAAATAAATAGCATGTGTGAAGTAATAAACAGTATTTGGCGTTTGCGTAAGAATAAATTCAACTGCAAGCCAAATTACTGTATAAGAAAAATTCTAAAAACTAAGTATTTCATATGTCAGGATATTTGTTGAAATAAAAATCCATGATTATATGAGACTCTTAATTTTCAGATTGGAGTTTTCTTGAAAAAAATGCGGGCAAATTTTGGGGTATAACATTTGCCCCTATTCAATCTTCTTAAACCTGAAGAGATTGTCTGAAATCTGAAGGTAGAAGATGATTGAATATTTAGATGCCCTGAAAATTTGCACTTACCTTGATCAGAAGAGATGTTGGAAGTTGCATTTGAATGTCGTCTGCGAAACGTTGTTGGCAGATTGAAACATTACCTGAGATAGGCTTTCAGATGCCACCTGGTAAATGTGTTGATGGTTTGTTCATCAGGATGAATCCATTGATTATATCTTGATGAAGGATTTGAAAGTCTTTGTGTTGACTGTTTCGGAACCGTCTGATCGGTCACCAATTTCACTTATACTCCGCGATTATTTGGTAAAAATCGGTCATTTCGGTAACACTGTGAATGGTTTGTTCTTTGTTTTAAGTAATTCTTTCATGTTTTGCTAATCTAATTGTTTTTGGTAATTTTTAGTAGAATAATTGCTTTTGATCACTTTGTTGGTAGTTATTGGTTATTTCAGGTGTAAGGAAGAATCGCCGAAAAAATGGGACGAGAACAGAAGAAAACAAAGCCAAAATTGCAAGGAAAGAAGCTGACGCGGGCGCCAGTGTCGTTTGACACACCCACGTCAGCTGAAAAAGGAGAAAAAATGCTGCTGGGAGCTGACACGGGCGCCAGTGTCATTTGACACGGCCGTGTCATCTGTTAGATGAAAAAAGAGTTTTTTTAAAGAGAAAACAGAGGCTGACGCGGGCGCCAGTGTCGTTTGACACGCCCACGTCAACTGTTGCGGCCAGAAATTGATTTTTTGAGCTGTTTCATTATTCCAAGTCTCATTAAGGGCGTTTTCGACTTTTTACATGAATGGAATGTAACCTAACACTACTTAGTCCTAGTTTGAGAGTTTGGGGAGTATCTTGGATCATATTGGAGATTTCTACAAAGGAGAGAAGTGCAATCAAGGGTTTGGAAAAGGGAGATCTTCAAGAGCGGAAGCAATTGAAGATTGAAGCAATCCTCATCTCTTGTAATGTTTACTATTATCTTTGTAGTTTTCTTAATTACTATGAGTAGCTAAACATATTTATGTTAAGGGGATGTCCCTGAATCGCTTTTATGTAATGAATTAAGTACCGTTGCTTTACGAATTTGAAGTTTCTATGAATTTAGTTTATTTTCAAAGTGTCTCATGCTTCATTCTATTGGAAAATATTATGTTGATTTACGGTTAAGGTTAGGTCGGAAAAACCACCTTAACGCTTTTTGAATAATAACATTACCGGTAAATTGCTTAGGAATAAGGATTTGACGGTATTGATCATCTATTCTAGGTTATTTTCACAAGGTTCTTGGTAAAAAAGTTTAGTTGTTAAGGAATTAAAACTGAATTTTATTTGCCAAATAGATTTTCCGCTAAGGAATTAGGGAAAATTAATATTAAGAATTGATACTAAATCATATTGACAACTCTTTCGTAAAATAGCGGTTACGTGAATTACAAGGCGGTTCATACATCTACCTTAGCATATTTTCTCATATTTGTTCCAATTCAACTTTTACTTATTACTTCTTTTAAATATCATTTTTTTTAACTTAATCAAACCAACCAAAACCACACCCCATGATATTTTGTTCAATCGAATAATTGTAAAACTTGTATTTCCTACGCAGTCCGCGAGTTCGATACTGGGTATCAACCCCTATTTAAAACTACATCGGTGAAAAATAGTACACTTGCTAATTTTCCGATCAAGTTTTTGGCGCCGTTGCCGGGGACTGCCGAAATATAAGTTTAATAATAATTCAATTGGATTTTTGTTGCTCTGCAACTAAAAGTTTAATTTTCTGTTATTTTATTTGCTCACTACTAGTAATTGTCTAATCTTTGTATGCGAGATAAGGCCTCAGCAGAATTTGTTTTTGACGCAGAGCCAGAACGATCGTTGCGAGCTAGACTTCGAAAAGCAAGACAAGAAAGACCGGAAACATCAAAAGCAACACTGACAGTTTCTGAATCTGAAGAAGAGGAAGTAATTTCGGTTAATTCCGAACATTCAAACACCGAGTCTGAAACCATGGCTACAGATCCACCTCCAGTGGAGAGACTTCTCGGTGACTATGGAGGATCAAATGCTCCCACTGAATGTTTGACAATAGTAAATCAACCGGTCAATGTTTCTCATTTTCAGTTGCACCCTTCAACGATCCAGCAACTCGAAAAGAGACCTTTTTCGGGAAAAATCAATGAAGATGCAAATAAGCATTTACAGAGATTTCTCACGATGACCACGTCGTTAAAAATTGAAGGACACTCTGAGGAAGCGAAAAAGTTGGTAATGTTTCCCTTTACCCTCTCTGAAGATGCTGAAGAGTGGTTCTACTCTTTACCTGCTGGGAGCATTACAACTTGGCAACAGATGGAGACGACATTTCTCAACGAGTATTTTCCTGCTTCTGTGTATATCCGTAAGAGGTATGACATAGTAAATTTTAAACAGAAGGAAGGAGAATCACTTGGAGATGCGTACAAGAGGTTTAAACGATTATTAGTTGCATGTCCTACTCACAATATGGATGCAACTGAACAGATGCAGAACTTTGTGAATGGCCTCAAGATGAAGACTAAGCAACTCATTGACACAACTGCCGGTGGCTCATCTAATTTTACAACAGCCACTAGTATCAAGAAGATCATTGAAGCCATTGCTGCGAATGAGCATTTGGAATTATATGACTGTAGTGTAAGCCAGCCGGAAGGGATGATTGATTTAAAGTTGGCTAATCAAGTTGTGAAAATGGAAGACCAAGTTGCAGCTGAAGTCGAGAGAAGACTCAAGAAGATGACTGTTGAGACTCAAACTGTGGCTCAAGTTCAAATGGTCAGTTGTGAGATTTGTAATGGCCCTCACCAAACTGTGTATTGTTTTGCAACTCCTCAACAAATTGAAGAGATCAAGTTCTTGAAGCAGAACAATCCTTATTCTAACACCTATACTCCGGGATGGAAGAATCATCCAAACTTCTCATGGAAAGATCAACAACAAGTTCCTCAGAAGGCAGAATGGGAAGTAGCTATTGAGAGACTGGCCGGACAATGTTCTCAGTTTCAAGAGGAGACAAGAAATAACCATATGAACACAACAGCTTCAATCAAAAATCTGGAAGTTCAAGTGGGTCAGATAGCACAACATCTCACTCTACAGGCACAAAGGACTCTTCCATGCTCAACTGTGGCAAATCCAAAAAAACAAGAGAAAATTAATGTTGTCTCAACAAGAAGTCAGAAAGCGCCAGAGCCTAAAGAAGAAGAGGAAATAAATGACAATTTAGTCGTAGAGGTAGATCTGGAAGTGAGAGAAAATTCGAAAGAACCCGAAGTAGTGGTACTACCGGTTAAGCCACTTGAAGAGAAAAATAAGAAAGAAACTAAACCGACGATCAAGCTACCTTTCCCCTCCAGAGTGACAAAGAAAGATTCAAAAGAGAAAGACTTTGAGAAGTTTATTGCAATGTTCAAAAAGTTGGAGATCAACTTACCTTTCTTTGAAGCACTTGAAAATGTGCCTGCATACAAGAAATTCATGAAAGAGGTAATTTCAAAAAAAAGGTTAGTGGGAGATGAAACAGAAATTGTGACTGAAAAGTGTGGTAGAGTCTCGCCAGTAAGGAAGATCCCCATTAAGAAGAAAGACCCTGGAGTGGTGGCAATACCGTGCACCATCAATGACCGAATGTTCAAGAAGGTGTTAATTGATTCTGGTTCTAGTGTGAGTTTGATGCCATTGTCCATCTTCAAAAAGCTGGAGATTGGAAAAATAAGCGAGAGTGAAACAAAGTTGAAATTCGCTGATCACATTATTAAGAAGTCATATGGGATAGCCGAAGATGTAATGGTAGAGATTGACAAGTTTGTCTACCCAGTTGATTTCCATATCATGGACATTCCTGAGGATGAAGAGACTCCAATCCTTCTTGGGCGACCATTTCTGCTTACTAGTCGCTGCAATTTGGATATTGAAAAAGGGGAACTCGTAGTTAAATCATTTGATGAGGAGGTAACACTGAAGGTGTTAGAAGTCAAAAAACAAGCTGCTGGTAGGAATAATCAATCTAAAGTTGGTATGATCAGAAGTGAGGGAGCCAACAAAAGTCCACATCATCCCGAAAAAGTTTCAAGTATCATCTCTAAGGTGGCCTCAGCTCTTACACCTATAAAAATTCCTGCAGTAATTCAAGAAATCAAGAAGAAGAAAACAGTGGAAAGTAAAGGTGAGACGATGAAAGTGGGTAGTAACTTGAAGAGAAAAGTGGTCCATACTTCTCTGCTTCATAAGTTTGTGGTTTCGGAAGTGACAAGCAACCAAGTTTGGAGGAGGAAGTACCCTCCTTAATAAAAGGTATTAGACCGTCGAGCCATGCGACGTTAAACGAAGCGCTTCGTGGGAGGCAACCCACAGTTTTAATAATGCGGTTTACTTTTTGTTTTGTTTTCAAAAAAAAAAGGTGGGTCTCTCCGGTGAAAGCTAGGAAGCGGCAGCTAGAGTCGCAGTACCCTCTGTGAGTTCACCTTCACTATCTTGAATTTAAACATTGAGGTCAATGTTTGGTTCAAGTGTGGGGGGGTTTTATTGCTTTCAGTTTTTACTTTCAGCTATCCTTGTTTGTTTTGGTTAATTCTGTTTAATGTTGACCCTCCAGTGTTATAGATTGATGTGATTTATTGGATGATTGATGGAGTAGTAAGGAAAGAATGAACGAGACAACCCAATCTTGCACCAAAAAGGCATCCCTGAAAGTTGATACAACTGAAAAAGAAATAGTTGGACGCAACTTGATGACACCGGACCGAGATTGAAAGCTGGTACATACGAACCGGAAAAGAAGCGACATTACACAATAAGTACTCTGGATCCTGTAAGCTATGCCCAACATGGTGAGATCATAAAAAGCCAGAAATTTATCATCATGAGAGAGTAGTCAGGTATGACTTTATCACTTTGAATTTGCGTAAGTTCTACTCATATGACACTACATGATAACACACACTGAGGCACGTTTTTTTGTTTCCCCTTGAGCCTTTCTAGCCGTCCCTTATTTATGTTTATCCATTGCAAACTTCTCTGAGCTTGTATCCCTTGTTTGTTTTTTTTTTAAACCGCGTATATTACCCCTTGGCCAAAAAGAAAAAAAAATATTCCCTCTTACCCGTGCTCGGCATAAACGTTGTGGATGTAGAAATTGTGCAAAATTCTAAGTTTGGGGTGGTGAACCTTATACGAAAAGAGCAAGTGTGAAAAAATGTGGAGACTCTTGAATGCTCCGAGAAAAAAAAGAAGAAAAAAAAAATATATATATATATATAGAACTCATAAAAACACATTTGTCCCGGCAAAATGACTCGGTTACATTTGAGACACTCGAAAAATTGAGTGAAGTCAAAGAGTCAATGTTAAACCCCATCGGATTCAAATAAGCACAATGACAAGAAAAACAACATGACTGCCGAGCCCCAAAAAAAACAAAAAAAAAACCTTTGTGTATCCGTTTCCTTGTTTATCCTACCTGTCCTAAGCCCCGTTACAACCCAAAGACCTCAAAAAGTGTGTGCAAAGTGTTTGTGTATGAAAGTACAATTTGTTCAAATTTAAAAGTTGATATTGCATATTGTGACTTATGAGTGAATTGCTTTTAACCGTGAGAGACTTGGTGAGAAGTGTGAAAAAGCTTACAGGTGAAGGAGAATTTTAACGTGAAAGTGGAGCGGAAAATTCGGGGAGCAAAAGCTAGCACGATTGACCGGAAGGGTGGAAGTCGAGTTGTGAAAAGCACGGTTGTATTGTGGAAGCATAAATTTAGGGGTGACCTTTGTTTGATGTCTCAGGCATTGCTTGAGGACAAGCAACGAGCTAAGTTTGGGGTTGTGATCGGTCACCAATTTCACTTATACTCCGCGATTTATTTGGTAAAAATCGGTCATTTCGGTAACACTGTGAATGGTTTGTTCTTTGTTTTAAGTAATTCTTTCATGTTTTGCTAATCTAATTGTTTTTGGTAATTTTTAGTAGAATAATTGCTTTTGATCACTTTGTTGGTAGTTATTGGTTATTTCAGGTGTAAGGAAGAATCGCCGAAAAAATGGGACGAGAACAGAAGAAAACAAAGCCAAAATTGCAAGGAAAGAAGCTGACGCGGGCGCCAGTGTCGTTTGACACACCCACGTCAGCTGAAAAAGGAGAAAAAATGCTGCTGGGAGCTGACACGGGCGCCAGTGTCATTTGACACGGCCGTGTCATCTGTTAGATGAAAAAAGAGTTTTTTTAAAGAGAAAACAGAGGCTGACGCGGGCGCCAGTGTCGTTTGACACGCCCACGTCAACTGTTGCGGCCAGAAATTGATTTTTTGAGCTGTTTCATTATTCCAAGTCTCATTAAGGGCGTTTTCGACTTTTTACATGAATGGAATGTAACCTAACACTACTTAGTCCTAGTTTGAGAGTTTGGGGAGTATCTTGGATCATATTGGAGATTTCTACAAAGGAGAGAAGTGCAATCAAGGGTTTGGAAAAGGGAGATCTTCAAGAGCGGAAGCAATTGAAGATTGAAGCAATCCTCATCTCTTGTAATGTTTACTATTATCTTTGTAGTTTTCTTAATTACTATGAGTAGCTAAACATATTTATGTTAAGGGGATGTCCCTGAATCGCTTTTATGTAATGAATTAAGTACCGTTGCTTTACGAATTTGAAGTTTCTATGAATTTAGTTTATTTTCAAAGTGTCTCATGCTTCATTCTATTGGAAAATATTATGTTGATTTACGGTTAAGGTTAGGTCGGAAAAACCACCTTAACGCTTTTTGAATAATAACATTACCGGTAAATTGCTTAGGAATAAGGATTTGACGGTATTGATCATCTATTCTAGGTTATTTTCACAAGGTTCTTGGTAAAAAAGTTTAGTTGTTAAGGAATTAAAACTGAATTTTATTTGCCAAATAGATTTTCCGCTAAGGAATTAGGGAAAATTAATATTAAGAATTGATACTAAATCATATTGACAACTCTTTCGTAAAATAGCGGTTACGTGAATTACAAGGCGGTTCATACATCTACCTTAGCATATTTTCTCATATTTGTTCCAATTCAACTTTTACTTATTACTTCTTTTAAATATCATTTTTTTTAACTTAATCAAACCAACCAAAACCACACCCCATGATATTTTGTTCAATCGAATAATTGTAAAACTTGTATTTCCTACGCAGTCCGCGAGTTCGATACTGGGTATCAACCCCTATTTAAAACTACATCGGTGAAAAATAGTACACTTGCTAATTTTCCGATCACCGTCCAAGGTTGCCGCTTTAAGTTTAGGTTTTGAAAGTTGATCATTGTGGAACCGTCTGAGGTATCAGCTTTAGATCTTTGATGTTAGATCGTTCTTGAACCGTCTGAGGTATCGACGTTAGATCTGCAATGTTAGATCGTTCTGGAACCGTCTGAGGTATCAACTTTAGATCTGTGATGCTAGATCGTTCTGGAACCGTCTGAGGTATCAACTTTAGATCTGCAATGTTAGATCGTTCTGGAACCGTCTGAGGTATCAACTTTAGATCTGTGATGTTAGATCGTTCTGGAACCGTCTGAGGTATCGACTTTAGATCTGCAATGTTAGATCGTTCTGGAACCGTCTGAGGTATCAACTTTAGATCTGTGATGTTAGATCGTTCTGGAACCGTCTGAGGTATCGACTTTAGATCTTCAATGTTAGATCGTTCTGGAACTGTCTGAGGTATCAACTTTAGATCGGCAATGTTAGATCGTTCTGGAACCGTCTGAGGTACCAACTTTAGATCTGTGATGCTAGATTGTTCTGGAACCGTCTGAGGTATCAACTTTAGATCTGCCATGTTAGATCGTTCTGGAACTGTCTGAGGTATCAACTTTAGATCTGCAATGTCTGTTTTTGAGTTGATAGGTGATCAGAATGAATCTTCGGTTTGATTATATCTGAGAGAACCATTCATGGAATTCAGGTGAACACTGCATGTGATTGAGAACATCTTTGTTGAAGATATCCGTCTACCTGAAAAATCAAGTTAGTGATATGCAATGTAATGTGAGATATTCTCGAGCTAAAGGAGAAATATGCATGTTATGTTGTGTATGAATATGTGTATGAATATGCGCATGATGCATGATGTATGATGTATGATGTATGATGTATGATGTATGAATGTGAATATGAATGTGTGATGTATGAATATGATGTCAAGCTTCTATTTGGGAAAATAAATTTCCGCCAGTCATCTGGATATGACTATATGGTGATTGTTGATGATCTTTTGTCTTGTTTGAGTACCCTCGGCTGGGGAAATTCTTTGAGAACCATGGTACTCTGTTGAAGGATCTTTGACTATCACTTGGGAATGAAAGGTAGCTGGAAGTTCTGATGCCCTTTCAAATGGGAATGAGGAAGATGCATAATCCTCCGATGCACTATCTGACCAAGTTCGGGTGCGGGGATCACACCTTCTGAAGATAGTAATCTGGAACAACCCTGCTGGGGTATAAGACTTCTTTTGAAGAGAAAATCTTTTTGAGGAATTTGCTGAGAAATGCGCTTCTCTTGGGGATTTTCTTCTGATGTGATGATGTCCAGATAATTGGGACATTACCTGAATGCTATTCCTGTTTTTCCTGGTAAACATCAATCATATTCAAATGCACATGTTCATTCAGAATTATCATTGGGACGTTTACGTATTTAAAACAGAAAAAGTGAAAATAGTGATTTTTGAGCCTAAGCTGCATTGATTTTTGAAAAAGAGCCATGATAGGCTGACTAGCACAGGGAGACAACAATCCTAGAAGTAGGAAATTGTCAGAAAGTTTTGGAAAATATTTATAAAGATAAATAGCTATGTGAAAACAATCCAGTCAAGTTTCAATTCTGCTATTGCCAATCTGTCTTCGAGCATCTCATCCCTCACTTGTTGGAAGGAAGTGATTGGACTGATCGGTGTCTTTGAGGTGTTGAATCTTGATGGTGAGTAGGCAGCTAAGCGGAACATAGTTGTATGCTTCATTCCCTAACTTTTGCCTAGGCTGCCCTTTCAGGTTTTCAGCCTACCGGGATAATATTTGTTTAGTCTCTAATTTTTGCCTGGACCGCCCTTTCGGGTTTTCAATCCACCGAGACGCTCATTTTTTGCCTAAGTTTCCCTTTCAGGTTTTCAACTTAGCGAGCTGTTTTTTTCTTTTTAAGCGAAGTATTTATTGACTATGTCAGCATTCACCGGGTGTGGGAAATCCTCACCATCCATGGGGGTAAGCAACATGGCGCCACCGGAGAATATTTTCTTGATTATGAATGGTCCCTCGTAGGTGGGAGTCCATTTGCCTCTGGGATCACCTTGTGGTAAGATGATGCGTTTGACAACCAAGCCACCAGTTTGGTATGCTTGACTTTTGACTTTTTTGTTGAAGGCTTTGATCATACGCTTTTGGTATAGCTGACCATGACAAATAGCTGCGAGCCTTTTTTCATCAATCAAGTTTATCTGGTCCAACCGTGTTTGAATCCAATCGTCTTCGTCTAGATTGGCTTCTTTCATAATCCTTAGGGAAGGAATCTGAATTTCAATTGGAAGAACTGCCTCCATACCATAGACTAAGGAAAATGGAGTTGCCCCTGTTGAAGCACGCGCAGATGTGCGATAACCATGAAGAGCAAAAGGTAACATCTCATGCCAGTCTTTGTAGGTTACTGTCATTTTTTGTATGATTTTCTTGATGTTCTTGTTGGCAGCTTCCACCGCGCCGTTCATCTTTGGTCGATATGGAGAAGAATTATGATGTTTGATCTTGAACTGTGTGCAAAGTTTAGTAATTATTATGTTGTTTAGATTTGTGCCATTGTCCGTGATAATCCGTTCAGGGATGCCGTACCGACAAATGAGATTGTATTTGATGAACCAGGCCACCACATTTTTGGTGACAGAAGCAAATGAAGCTGCTTCTACCCACTTTGTGAAGTAGTCAATAGCGACCAGGATAAAGCGATGTCCGTTGGAGGCAGTAGGTTTGATTTCTCCAATCATATCAATACCCCACATTGCAAAAGGCCAAGGAGCCGTCAGGACGCTTAATGGAACTGGAGGTACATGTACTTTGTCAGCGTATATCTGGCATTTGTGACATGTTCGGGAGTGATGATGGCAGTCTGTTTCCATGGTAGATCAGTAATAACCTGCTCTAAGGATCTTTTTAGCCATTGTATGTCCACTGGAATGAGTACCGAAGGTACCATTGTGTATTTCTTCCATGATCTGTTTTGCTTTCTTCTTGTTTACACAGCGAAGTAAAGTCGAGTCATGGTTGCGTTTGTATAAGGTTCCATTGCTTAGAAAGAATTTGGCAGCAAATCTCCTTAGAAACTTTCTGTCGTTAATGGATGCCCCTTCAGGGTACTCCTGAGCTTCGAGATATCTTTTTACTTCATGGAACCATGGTTTTTCTTCTGTTCCCTCGGTATTGATCTCATTGCAATATGATGGTTCATCTTGCCTGTAAATGGTGATCATAGGCGCCTCGTTGTCCCACCTGACTTTGAACATAGATGACATGGTAGCTAAAGCATCAGCTAGTTGATTTTCCTCGCGTGGGATGTGTTCGAAAGTGATTTCTTTGAAGTAAGGAATCAAACTCAGCACATATTCTTTGTAAGGAATTAGATTTGGGTGCTTTGTGTCCCATTCCCCTTTGACTTGGTAGATTACCAAGGCCGAGTCTCCGTAGACTTCCAGGAATTTGATTCTTAGATCGATTGCAGCTTTAAGACCCAGAATACATGCTTCGTATTCGGCTATATTGTTAGTGCAATTGAAGCATAATCTGGCAGTGAATGGTGTGTAACCTCCCGCAGGGGAAATGATCACAGCTCCGATGCCATTGCCAAGTGCATTAGAAGCTCCGTCAAAAACCATAGTCCACCGGGATCTTGGCTCGGGTCCTTCTTCTGGTCCTGGTTGTTTGTAGTCATTGACTAGCATAATGTCTTCGTCTGGGAAGTCAAAGTTCAATGCTTGATAATCATCCACTGCTTGATGAGCCAGATGATCAGCTACCACACTTCCTTTGATTGCTTTTTGTGAAGTGTATTGAATGTCATATTCTGTTAAGATCATTTGCCATCTCGCTATTCTTCCAGAGAGAGCAGGTTTTTCGAACACGTATTTGATGAGATCCATCTTGGAGATTAGGAAAGTGGTGTGATTTAGCATGTACTGTCTTAGTCGGCGAGCTGCCCAAGTTAAGGCACAACAAGTTTTTTCGAGTAGTGAGTATCTTGTTTCACAACCGGTAAACTTTTTGCTAAGATAGTAGATTGCGTGCTCCTTTCGGCCGGATTCGTCATGTTGTCCTAGTACACACCCCATTGAGTCTTCTAACACAGTTAGGTACATTATCAGAGGTCTGCCTTCCACAGGTAGCAACAAGATTGGAGGTTTTTGGAGATATTCTTTGATTTTGTCAAAGGCTAACTGGCATTTGTCATTCCACCTTTCCACTTGATCTTTCTTCAACAGTTTGAAGATCGGCACACAAGTAGTAGTCATGTGGGCAATAAATCGGGCGATGTAATTTAGACGTCCCAAGAATCCTCTGACTTGTTTCTCGGTACGAGGTATATGCATTTCTTGAATGGCTTTAACCTTGGCGGGATCAACCTCAATACCTTTGCTGCTGACGATGAAACCTAAGAGTTTGCCGGATCTTACTCCAAAGGTACACTTATTTGGGTTCAGTCGCAACTTGTATTTCTTGAGTCTGTCAAACAACTTGTGTAAATGACCCAGATGTTCTTCCTCGGTGTTGGATTTTGCAATCATGTCATCGACATACACCTCTATTTCTTGATGAATCATATCATGAAATAGTGCTACCATTGCACGTTGATAGGTTGCTCCTGCGTTTTTCAGACCAAAGGGCATTACTTTGTAACCAAAAGGTTCCCCAGGGTGTTGTGAAGGTTGTTTTTTCCATGTCTTCGGGTGCCATCTTAATTTGATTGTACCCTGAGAATCCGTCCATAAAGGAGAATACCTTGCATTGTGCGGTATTGTCAACCAGTACATCGATGTGTGGTAAAGGGAAATCATCTTTGGGGCTTGCCCGGTTCAGATCTCTGTAGTCCACGCACATTCTGACTTTCCCGTCTTTTTTAGGTACAGGCACGATGTTAGCTATCCAAGGAGGTTAACTTACAACTTTTAGGAATCCGGCATTGAATTGTTTTTCAACCTCGTCTTTGATCTTTTTTGACATAACAGGCCTGCTCCTTCGTAGTTTCTGTTTGACTGGAATGCTACCTTCTTTGATTGGCAGGCGATGAACTACAATGTCCGTGTCAAGGCCTGGCATATCTTCATAGGACCAGGTGAATATCTCGACGTAGTCTCGCAGCATTTGAATCAGTCTTTGCTTGATGCTGTGTTCTAAATCAGCCCCTATTTTGACTTCTTTCTTTTCCTCGTTGCTGCCCAAGTTGATGACCTCAATTGGCTCCTCGTGAGGCTGTATGGCCTTGTCTTCTTGTTCTAGCAGCCTTGCAAGTTCTCTTGGCACTTCACAATCTTCCTCACTTTCGTCCTCAGTTTGGTAGATCGGACTTTCAAAGTCATGACGGGCAATAGCAGAATCGTTGTTGACTGGATCCAGAGTGTATGTGAATCTGCATGTTAGTTATGTGAGTGTGTGTGAAGAAAAAACATAGCTATTTGAAAGCGAAGAAAGAAAGAAAAAGGATCACAAAATTTTAAATATGCAAGCGTCCCATCATTTTATTGAATGCACATGATCATGATATGATAAGCCCTTATAGAAGGGCCAGTGTGCTTTGGGCAAGGCACACGACTTTCAGGCTCATGGTTCGATTGTTCAGGAACCATTTTTATCTTTGCACAATAACATAAAGAAAACAGGAAATGACATTTACTCCTGGTCAAAGGAGATCACATCCTCAGCTTTCCAGTTGTTCAATCCACTGTTGTGAGCAGGGAGTATCCAACTGTTCCAGTTGCAGTTGTCTTCTTCATCTTCCACAGCATTGATTTCATTAGTGGGAAAATGAGCCGGTGATCCTTCGGGATAAGGGATATACTCTGCTGGATACGAGAGCCCAGGCTGAGATATCTCTGTTGGCTGAGCGAGATGCTCGATAAGGCCGTCCCATGCAGTCGGGATGATGTTTTGAATAGAGACTTGTGCATCCTGGTGAGGAGTGTATTCTGACAGAAAGCAACCTTCGTTATTTGGTATTTCCCTGGCTTCTTCAAAAGCGAAATTGTCATCGTACTGTTCATCCCATCCAGTTGGGACAATGTCCTTCATAGCAATTTGTGAGCTTGGAGGAGCGGAATATTTCACCATATAGTCATATTTGCCGCTGGGTTCTCCTAGCGTGTCCCATACTTCTTTGGGTGTATTTTGATATTGCTCAGTGACGGGACTTGTGAAACTTTTGTCATTTTCAATTTGATCACCCCATCCAGTCGGGGTAATGTCTTCCATAGCAATATAAGAATTCTGAGGTGCGGTATACTGATAATTATACCCGTCACTTGGTTCTCCCACAGCATCCCACATTCCCATGGAAATGGGTGGAATCTCATCTGGATATGGCTGAATGATATGGTTCAAGAACACTCCTTCATCTTCAATAGCGTTTACTTCTTGGCTGACGAAGTGTGACATTAATCCTCCAGAACGAGGACTTTGACTATTCTTTTGATTTCCACTATCATAGCCCAGGCCTAGCTTGTTAGACTTGTAGGGTATATCGGGAAGCTGTCCCCATACTGTGCAATCACCCTGTTCAATCAAGGCTTTGGCATCTTTGAGAGAAACCATAGTTGTAGTTGGAGTAGCAGGAATATGCTTGGTGGTAGAGACATCTAGGGAGACCACCTCAAATGATTGGCATGGAGTTTCGATGAATTCGTCCTCCAACTCAACATATTTGGAATTGCTTAGGTGACTAACCACATATTCCTCTTCGCCATAGACTGTGACAATCTTTCCTTTTACTGGATATTTTAACTTCTGATGCAGGGTAGAAGTTACAGCGTTTGCCCCATGTATCCAAGGGCGTCCAAGTAAACAGGAGTAGGCTGGGTGAATTTCCATTACGTAAAAGATAGAATCGAAGATTTGAGAACCCACTCTGATTGGGAGATTCACTTTTCCGTATACCGTTCTTGTTGACCCGTCAAAGGCTCTTACCACAACATCACTTGGTTGTAACACAATTCCTTCGAAGTCAAGCTTTTCTAGTACTGTTTTCGGTAACACGTTCAAAGAAGAACCGTTATCTACTAGCACATGAGATAGAGTGGTGCCATTACATTCAATGGAGATATGTAAGGCTTTGTTGTGATTTTTTCCAGCAGGGGTCAGATCCACATCAGAGAAACCGAGGCCATTGTTCACGGTTAGATTGGCAACACAATTCTCAAATTGGTCGACTGAGATCTCTTGAGGCACATGCGCAGCTTTAAGGAACTTCATCAGAGCTTTGGCATGAGCTTCTGAATATTTTAGCAGAGATAGCATTGAGATTTTTGAAGCAGTGTGCCCCAGTTGCTCAACAATATTGTAATCACTCTTGCAGATGATTTTCAATATTTCCTCCATTTCTTGCTTTGATGGATCCTCAGCAGTGATCTCCACCGGGGTTTGAACTTGTTCAACTTGTGGCTCTTTGCCTCGAGCGTTGTTATCTTGATTAGGAACTGGGACTCGGACTGGACCAGCAGCAATATTTGGAGAAATTTCTGGTGAAAAGATTCTTCCACTTCTCGTGATCTTGCTGGTACCCACAATATTACCCACAGTTGGAGTAGTTAACTTTGCGGCCTCTTCAGTCGAGGTACCCTGCTTAACTCCATGAACATAAACATTAGTGTCGTATCCCCATGGGACAGCTTTGTCTGAGGAGTATGGAAATGGAGTTGGACTAGCAATGACTACTGATGCCACTTTGAGTGTAGCAGAAATTTTGAATGGAGCCTTGGCAGAGATTTTGAATGGTAAGCTGGAGATCACTGAGGCATCCTCTATTCTCATCCCGTTTGCAAAGACTTCGCACAGCACGTCCATAGAAGGGAGCCTCTCAAACATAATGATACGGCGATCCATCCACTTTTGAATTCCCATTCTTAGATTTTCACAACCATTGGGCAGGTATGAGCAATAAAAGCAATCGGGGTCACATCCTGGGAAGTAACCAGCTCGGATTAGCTTTCCTTTGACTTCGCCGAGTGGAGTTGATAATTCGTTCACATCATAGATGTAAACAGTGTCCAGGATAGCGTTGACAGTTTTGTCATGCTTTGGCATAGGTGCAGTGATGACATTTGGAGTTTCTGGAGGATCGAACTCAATTTCCCCAGCATCTATCATATCTTGTATTTTATTTTTCAAGGCCCAGCAGTGATCTGCGTCATGTCCTGGACAGTTTGAGTGATAGGCACATGTCGCATCAGGGCGATAATTCGGAGAGGAAGTGTTGACATTCTTTGGAGGACCTTTTAATGTGATCAGATCTGCTTTTAGCAAGTGCTGCAATGCCTGAGAGATTGGCATGTTGATTCTGGTGAAATTTCTTCTTGGTGCATCTGGTCGATGCGTATATTTTGGCTGTTGATCTTTTTGAGGTGCAGATGCGGAGATCAGAACTGCCCCTACAGATTGATGCTGCTCACTTTTGCGACTTTTCTGAATTTGTGTTGCATTGACCTCATTTCTCCCGCTGATGGGCCTTTTTGTAGTACCAGAGGAGGAACCTATTTGAATTTTTCCATTTTGAATGCCACTTTCGACACGTTCTCCGGTCAGTATCAGGTCAGTGAAACCTGATGATGAGCTTCCCAGCAAATGGCTATAGAAAGGGCCAGTTAAAGTGCCCATGAACATGTCGACTAGTTCGCGATCAGATAAGGGTGGTTGAACCCTTCCAGCCATATCTCTCCACTTTTGTGCATATCCTTTGAAACTTTCTTTTGGTCCCATAGACATGCCCCTTAGTTGAGTACGGGTTGGTGCAAGATCAGCATTGTATTGGTACTGTTTGTAAAAAGCAGCAGCTAATTCTTCCCAAGTATGAACCTTGGTATTTTCCAGCTGGTAGTACCACTCGAGTTGTGTACCCGACAGACTTTCTTGGAAGAAGTGAATCCACAATTTGTTATCTGTTGTATGAGGTTGTATCTTCCTCACATAGGATCTCAGATGTAGTTTCGGGCAGGAAACTCCATCATATTTTGCAAAGACAGGAACTTTGAATTTTGGAGGGATAACAACATCCGAGATGAGCCCCAGATCATTGAAATCTAAGCCAGGTACTTTTTGTATCTCCATAGCTTTCATACGGTCTTCCAGCTGTTGGTATTTGTCATCATCCGGTTCGTCCCCAGAATGATCATCTTCTTCATTTGAAGAGAGAGAGGGCTTAGCAGAACCCTGGTTGCTTTGATTGTCTTCTTGTTCACCATCACCGACTGTTTCAGGGATCGGTGGCTTTTTGAACTTTTTGACTGGGATTTTGATCTTTCTTTTCAGGTGACTCAAGCCTACAGATCCTTTGGGCTTCTTTTTCTTCTTGATTATCAGGGCTTTCAGTTCTTGTTGCCCCTTTGCCAGTTCCAGAATTGCCACTTGAACTTGGGCATTCTGTGCTTCGAGATTCTTGATGCTTGTCTCAGATTCCATCTCTTCTGACTGAAATAAACAGCGAGGAGATGAGAAATCCGTCATGAGAACCTGTTACGCAATGTGTATGACTGGATGCAATGTATGCAAATGTATGAAATGTATATGCAATGTATATGAATGCAATGTATGCAATGCATGAAATGAAATGTGTGTGCAATGTTTCAAGGATCTTAGAGTTTAGATTTGTTAAAGAAGAAACAAACGTTAGTTAATCAATTTATTTTTTTTTTCTTTGCCTCATTTGGGCTTACAAGACAGAAATAAAATAAATGATCCTTCAGGTCTCCCTTGGACGCTTTCTCTTTGCCCCCAGGAATGTGTTGATCTGCCGTTCTTCTTGAAGCTGTCCGGTGAGCTCCAATATCCTTCTCTCATAGTCCTGACAGTGTGCTTTGAAGGTGTCTCTTTCCTCTTTTAGTTGAACCCAAGATTTTTGCAACTCTTCTAGGTCAGTTGGCATATCCGGGTGTAGAATAACTTGAGGTTCGTATCCTTCGACCTCTGGTTCAATAGTCACAGGTAGAATAGCGGGATATGGCATAATGAGTTTCTGAGCATGAGTGCGGACCCATCTGAGGTAAGGTTCCATAGGGATAGAATTCCATTGCCCCAAAGTTTTGCTTTCTATTCTATAGACACTGTCCCATGCATGTATGAACCTTCGTCGGTGTCTATGAGAATCATTCTCGTAATCAAACACAATGCCACGGATAATCATGTCATGAGGACCGTTGCTCCTTGCATATCCGAATTGGCGTAGAGCTAAAGAGGGATTGTAAGTGATGCCTCCTTTGATGCCAAGGAGTGGCACATTAGGGTACTCTCCACAATGATCAATGATAGTAATGTCTCTTTGAAAGAAGTTGTTCCACCGGATATCTGAATGAGACAAAGACATAATCCTGCGAGACCATTGCATTCTTTGTTCATTTCTCAACACTGATCGGGGAAGATGAAATGTAAACCACCTAGCCAGTAGTGGTATACAGCACATGAGAGTTCCTCGTTTCTTCATGGTACGAGTGTGTAGAGAATGTAGAATGTCTCCCAGTAATGTTGGTACCGGGTTACGGATTAGGAAAAGGTTGATGATGTGTACACTTATGAACTGGTCGGGATTTGGGAATAAAACCAACCCATAGATCAAAAGGGCCATAACCTCCTCAAAAGCTGGATAACTTTTGTTCTCTAGCAGTAGTCGAGCCTTTTCCAATAAGAACTTGGCAAGCAAACCCTTAACTCCACTCTTTGTTTCCCAATTGGACTCGATTTCTGATTTCCGCAGATGTAAAGCAGCAGCAATGACTTCAGGTTTTGGAATCCTTTCTAAACCAGTGAAAGGTAATTGATTTCGAACAGGCAATCCAATTAGTTCAGAGAATTCTTCCAAAGTGGGTACCAACTGGTAATCAGGAAAGGTAAAGCAATGATGTTCAGGGTCAAAGAACTGGAACAGGACCCGTATCATGTCTTCTTCAAATTTTGAGGTAACCAAATGGAGTAGGTGACCATGCCTTTCGGTGAATTGAACATTCCTGGGGAATTCTGACACTAAGTCTTTTAGTTCAGATGGTACCGTTGAGATGTTGATTCGGATGTAATCTCGAGTGGCGGGAGCCATTACCTGCAAAAACAAAGGTAAACTCTTTGATCCTTGAAGTGTTTTGTGAGAAAATGATATGCTTATGATGCAAACATGTGGCACACAAAAACAAATCAAACAATAGCCTTAGGTTTAAAGGCTTGCATGGAGCTGATAGGTGATACCCTCCCCACTGAAGTTGAGTTGGTTAAAACCTGTCCTAGAATAGTATTCGGGTTCTATGATCCTTGGAAGTAACATCTCAATACGGCGCTCGAGCGGCCGATCAAAATATTCCTCGAGGATAACTAACTTCGATCAATTTCAAAGCTAGCCACTTAATAGGCCATAAGTCAAGTTCAACTAAAAAGGTTCTAAGACAAATTAGTGTTTAATGACATTTCGGAAGCCTAATATACTCCTTGATCGTTTTCAAGGGACATCAGTATAAATCAAAGTATCGCACTAACGATGACTACCAGATCAACCGTATCGGTACATGCCGTACAGTTTCCTTGGTCTATTGTCATATACTTAAGGTATCTCGAGATTCGGGTTAGAATCTTCCACACAAGCAAAATACCCAAACAAACCTTTGAAAAATAGAGCAATCAAGTCAAACAATTGAAAACATCGAAGTAATCTATTCTCTTAAGGTAACCCCTTTTGAAAACATTTTGTTTTTTGAAAGTGACTCCCCAGCAGAGTCGCCAGTTCTGTGGACCTCCGTTTTTTTTGGGCCATACCTCTGAGCGGGAGAGATACGTGAACTGACTCTTTTTTATCGCTTAATGCTTTCGCATTTTTTTTGAAAATTCACAGAGTCGCCACCGACCTTTTATTTTATCCAATTAAGGAAAGGTTTATAAAAGAAACAGAAAAAAGACCTTTAAGAAATTCTGGGTAAGGGGGTAGGTTATACAAAGGGAAGGTGTTAGCACCCTTTGTATCCATGGTTATCCATGGGCTCTTAAGTTTGCTTAGCTCACTTGTTTTTTGATTACTTTTCAATTGCTTTAGAATGCTCATATGTGATTTCAAATACCTTTGTAAATTGAATTTTGTAATGATCCTTGTGTGGATGTTGTGGACCTCCGATTTTTTTTTTTAATACCGGGCCATACCTCTGTTCTGTAGAGATACGTGAACTGACTCTTTTTTGTCGCTTAATGCTTTCGCATTTTTGAAAATATCACAGAGTCGCCACCGACCTTTTATTTTATCCAATTAAGGAAAGGTTTATAAAAGAAACAGAAAAAAGACCTTTAAGAAATTCTGGGTAAGGGGGTAGATTATACAAAGGGAAGGTGTTAGCACCCTTTGTATCCATGGTTATCCATGGGCTCTTAAGTTTGCTTAGCTCACTTGTTTTTTCGATCACTTTTCAATTGCTCTGAAATTGCTCATATGTGGTTTCAAATACCTTTGTAATTTTGAATTTTGTAATGATCCGTGTATGGATGTATACAAAATGCTTGTTTATCTTTCGAAAGATGTTTTGAAAAGAACGTTAACTTTGTAATAACCCGTGTTTGGATGTATACAAAGTATTGTCTTTTTTGAAAGTTTTGAAAAATCAACAGTGTATGAGAATTTTGTTTGTTTTGATTTTGAGCAAGCAAACTAGGAGGTCTACCCTGAGTTGTAAGGTCTTTATCCTATTTCCTTTAAAAATCTATCCTTTCACCGGATATAAAAGCAAGGTTCGATTTTGTACTCAAAACAGTGGAATTTTGACTTTGATTTTGAAAGGAATGAGAAGGGATTACCTGAAGAGGTGCAAGTGTGATTGTGATTGGATTCAGATATTTATCTTTGAAGTTAGTGATCTAACGGTTCAATTTTATCTTTGACATACACGCAGTTTATATTTGCTGGAAATTAAAATGCGGAAATGTAAAGTGCGGAAAGTAAATCTACGCTATTACATCGATTGTGCGGGAAATGTAAACTAGCCTATTTACATGAATTTGACATCCTATACATTTATCTAGGAATTTAAATTGCGAGAAAAATAAAAGGCATGTTTTTTGGTTTTTTATGATTTCTTTTAATTACAATTAATGCATGATTAATTAAATTAAAATGAAGAAAAAGATGAAAATTGATTTAAACCTAGAAATTAAGTTTAAAATATGTACAAAAATATTTGTCAATTAATTTTAAAACAAAACTAATTTTTTTGGGTTTTTTGAAATTGATTTGAAATTGATTTAAGTTAATTAAAACATAATTATGCAAATAATTATACAAATAATTAAAACTTAAAAAGAAAATTTTTCAAAATATGTACAAAATTAGTTTATAATATATAAACAATATTTAACACAAAGAACAATTTTTTTTATAATTTTTTGATTGGTTAGAATAATTAAAAAGCAAATATATAAATATATACTAATTAATTATGCAAAAATATTAAAATTTTGAAGAAAATAAAATATTTTTATTTCATAAAATAGTATATTATTTTAGAAGTATAAAAATATTTTTTGTGTATTTTTTGGATTTTTAAAACTATTTTTAATTAATTTAACAAAGAAATTAAAATAAAAATAGGAAATAAAATAGAAATAAAGGATACTGATCCTGTGTGGTTGGATTGAGAGTCCATGATAAGGATGGTTTGATCTGGCACGTTGGATTATTCATTAAATGAGATCAGGTGGTCCAGATGGTGAGGCACGTGGTAAAGGCTACACCTGCAAAGCACAGAATCAGAGGACAATTTAAAAAAAAACGCGCGCGTCTGAACCAATGAGGTGGGGACACCTCATCATCTTCAACCTCTCGCCAGGACCTTTTACAGCGTTTTTATGAAAAAAGCGCTATAGTAAGTGAACCTCAAACCTGCAAAATAGCGAATAGGGGTAAACATGCAAAGAAGATTGGCGCGATAGTTCCATTCGTTTCGTCTTGTTCATGCGAATCTAATGGTGCTAATCAGAACTTCTAATTTTGCCTAATTTGGAAAGCCCTAAATTTGAAGCTATGAACCCTAAAATGGTAGTTTCGTTTATACGTGTCCAAACTTCAATTAAGTTTCCAGAAATGATCTACACCTCAAACCAAACTCAATAGTATGTCTACATCTTGTTAAACATGTGTGAATAACCAGATACGAATTGATTTTAGTTTGAACAAATTTTGACCTGTGTAGCTCGATTCAGTGAGCTTCAAGGCTTGTAATTGATTGAGATAGTTTCAGTGATGTTTAAGGAAGGTATATGAATGCTTAGTTTGTATTGAAATGGACTGAAATTACAAATTCGAATTTGAGTTTTTCTTTGAATTTTTTGAAGTGATTACAAGTGTTATATGCTATGCTATGCTTCTGGTCTTGTCTCTCTCTTGTTACTGAACTGAGATAGCTTATTTATAAGCATTAGAGTGCTTAGAAACTAAGCCAAGAGCATTGATGAGTTTTTTTGGAATCTTGACTTTTTCAACATTGGTAGCTTTGTCTTTAAGCCACCATGGCTTGATTTTCCTCTTCTCCTCTGCTGTACTTTGCTTTGGGACAGAATTGAATGAGTCACATTGATGAGTCATGCTTGGAATGCAAGCTATCATTTATCCATGCATTTCTTTTTTAATTTAATCTTAAAATAAGAAAAAATCAAACAAACATGGATGAAAAATGTTATGGGCTTAGTCTTGGTCGTGGGAGGCCCATATCATTATGGAAATGATGTTTGAATGCTGAAAACTTGGCCCCATTTGGAAAAAATACATTTTTGAGCAATGTTGATTTCATGCATTTTCCCAAAATTTAGCCAACTTCAACAAGGTGTAAATCCCTCAATTTTTGTCATATGAAGGAGATCTTGCACTTTTTGGAAACCTCAAAGAGTCCTCTAACCAATGCCTTTGGTCTCATGTCAAAATGATTTTTGAAGCTCCTTGTGTGTCCTTTTGAAAAAAGTGTCTTTTTGTTGACTTTGAAAATGACCTGTAATGTCTTTGGTCATATTTTTCAAATGGTGAATCCAATGACCATGGGATCAATGGCATTTGAAAGATAATTGAATTTCCTTCAAAACAAGCTTTGGTTTGAATTTTTTGGATGAAGGATGAGAGAGTTATGATCAGTCAAAGTTGAGTTGACTTTTCAGGCAAAAACCCTAATTTTGAATCTTAGGGTTTTGTTGATTTTTGATCTTTCCTTGATGAATTATGATCATCCAATGATCAAATGATGAATCCTTTGACAAAATATGGGCTTTGACAAAAAATTTCATTTTTGACTGTCTGTTGACTTTTTTGGTCAAACGGGTCGTCTGTTGACTGTTTGAGCTGCTGACGGTGCGTCTGAGTGAATTGAAGTTTGAAAATTTGTATGATGGTACTTTGAGATATATGGATGTGTATGAAATCCATTTGAGCTCTCAAAACTTGTTGCTCCTGTAAAAACAAGAAAAACCCTGATTAGGGACTGTTTGTGTAGGAGACAGTTAAGCGTACCTGATTTTTGTGCAGTGCTGAGTTTCTGCTAATCGCGTGATATTCAGAAGACCTCTAACACAAAAATCTTGGAAATTTGAATTGTGTAAGATTGATTTGATTGATGGTACAAAACACTGAGAATTGTACTGCCAGCAGTTTGGCTGTCAACTGACTGTCCAGGTATTGATGCAGCAGTTAGAGTGAAAAATCAACAGTCAAAGTTAATTTTCTTTTTTGTTGTTTTTTTGTTTTTGTTTTATGTGAAAAATGAAAGTTTATTTACATGACTTGTTAGAAAAACACAGACATAATAAATAACTAATATTTACGGTATGCAGGCAAAATTACCGATAATAACCCTGAAAATCATTTAATGCACAGAAATAGGAATATTTGACTGGAAGAAAACACACAAAATATTATCTTAGTAACTAAGCAATATTATGACAAATAGTACAACATTTAATACTGACAGTACAAATATCACATACTATATTGAACAGTACGACGAATAAACGGTACATTTAGGAAATAAGAAATACGGCAAACTTTAAGAATGACGATTAATGACCCATGCTATGAACAATAACATGTAGATGATTGGGAGCATAACCATTGCAGGTCCACACTCTTCAGGACTATGCAGGCAGAAGAAAGTCATGATCACCGTAGCAATGGTGATGATTGTAAGAAACAGTGTCTCTATCCACTTTGCCATTCTTGTTAGGGAAGAAGAGAAAATGGATTATGAAGTGGAAATTTGAGAAATGAATTAGAATTTGATGTGAGATTTTATGGAAGAATGAGAAGTATTTATAGAATGGAAAGAAGGAAAGAGACGTTGGGGAATGATGTGATTCCGTACAAAACGAAAATTTGAGTGGAAGTAAGATTTGAAAGAAAGTGTATGATAGTGTTGGAAAAAGAGAGATTTGATTTTTGAAAAAAGAGATTTGAAAAGATTTTTGCAAATAATGGAATATAGTACAAAAATTAGTGGGAAACAAAAGATAATAATAATCTACTTGTTACCAGTACAGTCTGAGTTTCCTGATTCTGCGCCTGCAAAAAGATTTAACTCTGTACCAATTGTGTCAGTACCATTTATCTGTAAATAAATAAATAGCATGTGTGAAGTAATAAACAGTATTTGGCGTTTGCGTAAGAATAAATTCAACTGCAAGCCAAATTACCGTATAAAAAAATTCTAAAAACTAAGTATTTCATATGTCAGGATATTTGTTGAAATAAAAATCCATGATTATATGAGACTCTTAATTTTCAGATTGGAGTTTTCTTGAAAAATATGTGGGCAAATTTTGGGGTATAACAGTTGCCCCTATTCAATCTTCTTAAACCTGAAGAGATTGTCTGAAATCTGAAGGTAGAAGATGATTGAATATTTAGATGCCCTGAAAATTTGCACTTACCTTGATCAGAAGAGATGTTGGAAGTTGCATTTGAATGTCGTCTGCGAAATGTTGTTGGCAGATTGAAACATTACCTGAGATGGGCTTTCAGATGCCACCTGGTAAATGGGTTGAGGATTTGTTCATCAGAATGAATCCATTGATTATATCTTGATGAAGAATTTGAGAGTCTTTGTGTTGACTGTTTCGGAACCGTCCAAGATTACCGCTTTAAGTCTTGGAAGATGATTGCTACGGAACTTGTCCAAAGTTTTTCCGATTTGGATTTTGGAAGTTGATCATTGTGGAACCGTCTGAGGTATCGCTTTAGATCTGCAATGTTAGATCGTTCTGGAACCGTCTGAGGTATCGCTTTAGATCTGTGATGCTAGATCGTTTTGGAACCGTCTGAGGTATCGCTTTAGATCTGCAATGTTAGATCGTTCTGGAACCGTCTGAGGTATCGCTTTAAATCTGCAATGTTAGATCGTTCTGGAACCGTCTGAGGTATCGCTTTAGATCTGTGATGCTAGATCGTTCTGGAACCGTCTGAGGTATCGCTTTAGATCTGTGATGCTAGATCGTTTTGGAACCGTCTGAGGTATCGACTTTAGATCTGTGATGCTCTGTTTTTGAGTTGGTAAGTGATCAGAATGAATCTTCGGCTTGATTATATCTGAGAGAACCGTTCATGGAATTCAGGTGAACACGGCATGTGATTGAGAACATCTTTGTTGAAGATATCTGCCTACCTGAAAAATCAAGTTAGTGATATGCAATGTTTATGATGCATGTAAATGTGAGATATTCCCGGAGAAATATGCATGTTA
Organism: Vicia villosa; assembly: GCF_029867415.1. Classification (NCBI taxonomy): domain Eukaryota; kingdom Viridiplantae; phylum Streptophyta; class Magnoliopsida; order Fabales; family Fabaceae; genus Vicia; species Vicia villosa. The sequence continues at coordinate 34,065,474 of NC_081186.1, forward strand.
TGTTGTGTATGAATGTATGATGTATGATGCATGATGTATGATGTATGATGTATGATGTATGAACATGAATGTATGAATGTATGAATGTATGAATGTATGAATGTGATGTCAAGCTTCTAATTGGAAAAATAAATTCCCACTAGTCAGCTGGACATGAATGTATTGTGATCGTTGATGATCTTTTGTCTTGCTTGAGTACCCTCGTCTGGGGAAATTCTTTGAGAACCCGGGTATCCCGTTGAAGGATCTTTGACTACTGCTTGGGGAACCAAAGGTAACTGGAAGTTCTGATGCCCTTTCAAATGGGAATGAGGAAGATGCATAATCCTCCGATGCACTATCTGACCAAGTCCGGGTGCGGGGATCACATCTTCTGAAGATAGTAATCTGGAACAACCCTGCTGGGGAATAAGACTTCTTTTGAAGAGAAAATCTTTTTGAGGAATTTGCTGAGAAATGCGTTTCTCTTGGTGATTTCCTTCTGATGGAATGATGTCCAGATGATCGGGACATTTCCTGAATGCCATTCCTGTTTTTCCTGGTAAACATCAATCACATTCAAATGCATATGTTCATTCAAAATTATCATTGGGACGCTTACGTATTTAAAACAGAAAAAGTGAAAATAGTGATTTTTGAAAGAGCTGCATTGAAAAGAGCCATGATAGGCGGGTTAGCACAGGGAGACAACAATCCTAGAAGTAGGAAACTGTCAGAAAGTTTTGAAAAATATTTATGAAGATAAATAGCTATGTGAAAATGATCCAGTCAAGTTTCAACTCTGCTATTGCCAATCTGTCTTCGAGCATCTCATCCCTCACTTGTTGGAAGAAAGTGATTAGACTGATCGGTGTCTTTGAGGTGTTGAATCTTGATGGTGAGTAGGCAGCTGAACGGAACACAGTTGTATGCTTCATTCCCTAACTTTTGCCTAGGCCGCCCTTTCAGGTTTTCAGCCTACCGGGATAGTATTTGTTTAGTCTCTAATTTTTGCCTGGACCGCCCTTTCGGGTTTTCAATCCACCGAGACGCTCATTTTTTGCCTAAGTTGCCCTTTCAGGTTTTCAACTTAGCGAGCTGTTTTTTTTTCTTTTTAAGAGAAGTATTTTTTGACTATGTCAGCATTCACAGGGTGTGGGAAATCCTCGCCATCCATGGTGGTAAGCAACATGGCGCCGCCGGAGAATATTTTCTTGATTATGAATGGTCCCTCGTAGGTGGGAGTCCATTTGCCTCTGGGATCACCTTGTGGTAAGATGATGCGTTTGACAACCAAGCCACCAGTTTGGTATGCTTGACTTTTGACTTTTTTGTTGAAGGCTTTGATCATGCGCTTTTGGTATAGCTGACCATGACAAATAGCTGCGAGCCTTTTCTCATCAATCAAGTTTATCTGGTCCAACCGTGTTTGAATCCA